>NC_092040.1:67892340-68192340 GCF_003086295.3 Arachis hypogaea | reverse complement strand
AACAGAAGAGCTGCCAAGAACTCAACTCAATTGCAAAAAAAATTGAAGATCTCAAGGAATCAAAGAGACTAGAAAACAAGTCTAGATCTCACTCCCTTCCTTGATCCAACAGCAACAATTGCAAAAGAAATAAAGGAAAGCAAATTGCAGAAATCGTAGAAGAAGAAGAAATGAACAGAAGTAGAATTCAATTATGCAGAAAATTAAAGAAGAGATCTCAAGGTGAGATTGAAACAGAAGTTCTTCAATTCTTCACCCAAGATCCAAAGCAAGAATGAAAACTAAGAGAGCTTTCTAATGGAGCTGCACTCCCCTCCAATATTCTCTAATGGGGCCCTCTACAATAGATGAAAATGATGCCTTTATATAGGCTTTAAAAATGAAAAATGAAAATGAAATTAAAACAAATTACAAAAATGAAAATCCTAATTTAATTGATCCATGTGCCTTTGAGTGATGATGTGGGCTTAGCTTGCTTTGGATTTGAGGAGAAATGGGTTTGGTTGGCCTTGTTTCAATTTGGTGAGGAATTGAATTAAATTGAATTTTGGTTGATTTTTGGCCCATAACACTCCCAGGAGGCTGCCCTGCCCTTGTGGAGGGCAGGGCAGAAAATGTTCGTGCGCCCTTGGTGCGTGCTGGTTGGTGTGAGTTGGTGCTGCAGGATGCTGCCCTGCCCTCCGTGAGGGCAGGGCAGAGTTTTTTGGTGCGCCAGAATGGTGCTGCTGGTGCTGCCGGGTGATGCCTGTGCGCCAGAATGATGCTGCCGAGCCTTCCCTTGGTGCGCCAGATTGGTGCATGTGTGTGCATCACCAAAATGCTGCCCTGCCCTCGCGGAGGGCAGGGCAGTGTTTCCAAAAGTGAAGTTCCAAGTTCGAAACTTGGTGGATGCACACGCTACTTCTTTTCCTTGGTTTTCTTGGCACCAAAGTAAGGCCTAGTTTCTTACTTTCTCATGGCCCTTAAAGATGCCTTTCTTTCCTGCCTCAATTGTGCGCCAAATATGGATTGCTATATATCGTTGGAAAGCTCTAAATGTCAGCTTTCCAACGCAACTGAAAGCACATCAATCGGACGTCTGTAGCTCAAGTTATATCCCTTTGAAGTAGGCATGGTCATGCTGTGAGCGGCCAGATTTTAACTTAGCGAAAATTTGCTCCAACCTCACTTTGTTTCATCATGATTCTGCCCTGCCCTTGGCAAGGGCAGGGCAGTGTGCGTGCTGGGTGTTTTCCTCTTTGATTTTGTCATGGGCCACGCTTTTAAAAGCGTGGCCTAAGGCTCCAAAGTGTGCTCCAACTTCAAAGTGTACCCCAAAGCTCTTTTTTTTCTCTTTTTTTTGTGCTTCTTTGCTTCTTTTTCTTCTTATTTCCTACAAGATTTATAAAATTCAAAGATCAAGGAAATCTTCCAATTAAGTACACAAGAATGCAATATTTAAGCACTAATCATCAATTTCTTGTATGAAAAAGCATAGAAAAATAGGTATATGATGACATGTCATCAAGGACATGCTTAGTTTAAGTGTGGGGAGATTTCATAGACCCCGATTTTGTGGTTTATTTTGTGCTTAATTTGGGAAATTTTATCACCTTTTCCCACATTTATTCAATAAAATAGCATAGTTTTGTAATTCTCTCTTGAATTGTGCTTAAGTGTAAAAAAACATGCTTTTTAGACCCTTAAATTGGTGATTTTAACTCACTTTAATTCCGTTCGATGCCTTGATGTGTTTGTTGAGTGATTTTAGGTTCATAAGGCAAGTATTGGATGGAAGAAATGAGGAGAAAAACATGCAAGGTGGAGAATGCATGAGGAAACAAGAATTGGGAATGCATCAATGGGCGCGCACGCACAAAAGTGATTTCGCATAGAGACGCGCACGCGTACATGACGCGTCCGCGCGGATGAAGAAATAGCCAATCGACGCGCACGCACACATGGCTCGTACGCGCCGATACTCTGACGTGACTCACTTAAAGGCAAAATGCTGGGGGCAATTTCTGAGTAGTCCAGGCCCAATTCTAACCTGTTTCTGAGTGTATTTCATGCAGAATTGAAGCCCAAGCAAGGGGGAGCAATTATTGTAGCATTAGCATCATGTAGTGTAGTTTCTAGAGAGAGAAGCTCCCTCTTCTCTCTAGAATTAGGTTAGCTTTAGGACATTTCCATCTTAGATCTAGGTTCAATTACATGTTTCCATCTCATTTCCTTTATGAATTCTTGCTTCTACTATTTCATTCTCATGGTTTGTAGTGTTAATTTTTCTCTTTGCTCTCTTTTGTAATCATGCACTCATGATGGATTTGATTTATTTTTAATGCAATTTAATGTTTGATGTTCTTTTATTGTTGATTTGAGTTGTAATTTTACTTTTCTTGCAATTGGTAGTGGGTAGATTTATATTTCTTGCAATTTACCATGCTTTCCATTTGTACCCACCAAGTGTTTGACAAAATTCTTGGTTGGGCTTTAGAGTAGAATTTTATGCTCTTGGCTTAGGAAGGTAACTTAGGAACTCTTGAGTTGCTAATGTCCAAGTGATTGATGATTGGGAGCCATTGACCTTAGATCTCACTAATTGAATTGGTGGAGAACTGATCGGGGTAAAACTTGTCTCTCAACAAATTCCCATTAGGCAAGTGTACCGAATTTGTCGTCAAGTAAAAACTCACAATAGAGTGAGGTCGAATCCCACAGGGATTGATTGATCAAGCAACTTTAATTAGAGGAATAATCTAGTTGAGCGAATCCATGAATAGAGTTGATTATTGCAGAAATTAAAATGGCGAGAAAGTAAATGACTGAAAGTAAATAGCAGAATTGTAAATGGGAATGGGGGAATTGCTCATAAAGGTAAATTGCAGAAAATAAAGAGAATGGGTAAGATCAGAAATGGGGAGTTCATTGGGCTTAGGAGATGTTGCATTCTCCGGATCAATTTCATTTTCATCTCTTCCTCAATCAATGCACTCATTGATCTCCTTGGCAATCTTAAGTGATTGAATCACAATTTCTTGCAATTCAATCTCTCAAATCTTGATCAATAGCCAATTCCTTGGTCAATTGCTCATGAGAAGAGATGAAGTGTGGTCACTGATTATACCACATGCACTTCCCGAATCAAATGCTTAGAGGGTTATAGCCACATACCCATCCACACTCAATTTGGTCCAGCATAAGAAAGCATTTCTAGCTAATCTCTTCATTCCTCTTTCAAGGATCCGAAGAGATCCATGTTTGAATAGCTTCTTTTCCAAGATAACTATCTAATTGGATGAAGATCGAAAGCTTTCAAGTAAAATCAAAAGGAAAGATAGAAGAAGAATAAGAAAATTAGTATTGATCCATCAAATTATAACAGAGCTCCCTAACCCAATGAAAGGGGTTTAGTTGTTCATAGCTCTAGAAATCAAAATCAAAGATGGAGAATACATGATAAAGCTAGAAGTGCCAAGAAAGTAAATACAAAGAGTAGTTCTCTTTCCTAGCTCCTCCCCAAAAGCTCTCTCTATTTCAAAACTACTCCTATATATACTACTCTTCTCAGTTTCTTGTTAGCTCTTCAAGTCTTGGGCCTCTGGATCTTTGAGCTTGAAGCAGTTCCTTTCTTCAATTGGGCTTGGCTTACTTGCAGAGAGAAAGTGTGAAGTGGGCAGAGACTTTAGCCCAAGACGTTAGGGGTGTTTAACATTTAATGAAAATACAAGTTCGAGAACATTAGTGACACTTAACATTGTCACTAACGTTGCCATGCACCCCTTTGCTTCACATTAAAGCTCACGTTAACTAGGTTAACGTGGCTTCTAATGTGGCTTTTGCCAATCTTCGAGAATGTTTGTGAGACTCAACATTGTCACTAACGTTCAAGTGTGCCCCTAGGTCTCACGTTAGAGTCCACGTTAACTGGGTTAACGTGGCTTCTAACGTGGCCATTCTTAGCCATCCCAACGTTAGTGACAATGTTGAGTGTCACTAACGTTGGCTCATCCTTCATTCCTCATTGTTAGCTTCCATGTTAACCAAGTTAACGTGGAGGTTAACGTGGCTCTTGGGGGTTGTGTGGTTGCTCCAACGTTAGTGACAATGTTGAGTGTCACTAACGTTGTCGACAACTCTCCATCTCTTACGTCAGCTCCCACGTTAACCAGGTTAACGTGGGAGTTAACGTGGCTCTTTGCACCTTAGGCCAACGTTAGTGACAATGTTGAGTGTCACTAATGTTGGCTTTTCTTCCCCCTTTAACGTTAGAGGCCACGTTAACTAGGTTAACGTGGCTTCTAACGTGGCCATTTGTGAGCAATTGCCAATGTTAGTGACAATGTTAAGTGTCACTAACGTTGGCTCAACTTCTCTTCTCCACTTTAGAGTTCACGTTAACGTAGTTAACGTGACTCTTTAACGTGGGCATTGATGACTTTTGAGAGTGTTTTTGGCAATCATTTTTCTCCTTAACTTTGCAAGTTACCTCCCATTCTTTACTTCCTTTGGTCCTGAAATCAAGCAATAGAGTGCATCAAAGTTCTAGTCCACGTCATGGGTAATGCAATATACAATTTTGTCATTAAAATCATGCAAAATCCTCATGAAATAATGTAAATGCACAATGTATGCTTGAATCAAGGTCTGAGTGAATATTTGCCCAAAACTAACTTATTTCCTAAGAAAATGCATGAAATTACCTAAAAACAGTAAAGAAAAGGTCAGTGAAACTGGCCAGAATGCCCTGGCATCACAACACCAAACTTAAAGCTTGCTTGTCCTTAAGCAAGTACTGGAACAAGAGAATGATGAATGGAATCTCCAGAGAAATGAGTCATTCTTGTGGAAGTCATATTACTGATTTTATGGTGGTTTCATGCATAGCAACTTAGGTTCATTCCACTACTGGCTTTCAGACCTTTATCATTTCCTAAAATACTCACTTTGTTATATCCCATGAGACCTTTATTTATTGATCCTTTTATTGTTATTTCAAGGGCTTATTTGTGTTTTTAGGCTAAGTGTTTTGTAAGGGGGCAACTCTTTAGGATAAGCTTTCAGCCAACACTCCCGAACCAGTTGGTTCAAGGTGCTAGGTGTTGAAGCACCCCTAAGGACTTACTTGCTCAAGTTTCTCCCCCATACATACACACCACAGGCATATAGTTTATTTATTTTCTTTCCTTCAGACCTTGGTGTCCAGCACCTCTTTGGGTTACTAAATGCTCTGTGGTGAGGGTTACTCTTGATAGTGGATTTTCAGCTGATAATCCCGGGTTAGTTAACCCAAGTTACCAGGTGATGAAGCACCCCAAAGAGCTTATTCATCCAAGTAGATCCCTTACACAGGAGCACCACAGACACATGTCTTAGGTTACACCATTGGTGCCTAGCCTTATTGCTTACTCTTTTTCTTTTGTTTTTCACTTCCATTGTTCTTTCCCTTTTTCTCTTATTAGGATCTTGTTGTTATCTTAGTCTCATGGGTATATCAAAAGTAAAGCATTCAGGATAGATAGTTGTCATCCTAACCTTGTAGTTGAACCAACTTAGCTAACTTATGACTACCCCCAAAGATTCATGGATGCACTTCCACATTATGAACTCCTTTCTGGTCTTTTGTAAACATAAAACATTCTCTTTTCATTGATTTAAAAGACAAGCATACAATAAGTAAAGATACGAATGCAGTAACATAAAGGCTAGCAGGCACTGACGTCTTAATCTGAAAACTTAGAATGCATAATTGAAAGTTGTTTAGCTACTATGGAGGCATGTTCTATTTCATACAAGATCCTCCTTATTTATGATATAAACTAAAAACCAAGAAAGAAGCTCCACCACCTTTTACTCATGTGGCCGTTCTTGCTCTTTTCCTTGCTGGTCCTCCTTGTGTCCTCTTGCACTTCCTCGCAGCCGTGCCAATCTTGCTTGCTTCCAATCCGCAAGTGCCTTCCTCACTGATTCATGGCAACATTTCCCATGCCTTCCTTGTTGGGACAAGTGTATGGTTCTCTTCGTGAAGTGGCCGAGCCTCCCCCATTAAATTGTCTAATCAATCCTCATCAATGCTCACTTTCCTTCCCTATAAAGATAAAATAAGAAAAGTAAGAACGGATATTAAAATGAAACAAAATTGCTTCACCCTTTACGGCTAGAATAAAATAAAGTAAATAAATAAAAAAAATACTTGTTTATTCTTGAATTCCAACTAACTAACTAACTGTGTATCTTCATATGCACATTGGTGGCACCATAGGGTGACACCAAACTTAGTTTGGAGCACTGTGATGAAAAGTTGTGTTCAAAGCTTTAAGAATAATGCTTTGAACACCAAACTTGTTCTTCACTATATTCTGCATATAAAAATTTCACACGTGTTTGTCAATTTTTGGTTGGAATTCATGAATATTGATTTATTCACTACTTCTGAAAGCATGTAAAACATGGGTTGCCTCCCATGAAGCGCTTCTTTAGCGTCACTAGCTTGATGTTACCCCCTTATTATGGTGGTTGGTAATGCTTGAAGTTTTCTCCTCTGGCAGTGGACTTGTATCCGTTGGTTGTATCAATGATCTCTACATGCTCCAAGGAGAGAACTCTGTTGATGGTGAAGACCTTAGGTAGCTAAGATGGTACAGTGGGGAGATTAGGGGGGATATCTGCGAAGTAGGCTGAGATTACTTTATCCCCTGGAGAGAAATCTTCCGTAGGAATCTTCTTGTTCCGCCACCCCCTTGGTACCTTCTTCTTTGCCCCTGGTGCTGTTTTCTTACTCCTGGTGGCCTCCTTCTTTGATGAGCTTTTGTTAATGTCCTCACAAACTTCTGGTGGCTTAGGTTCCTCCAATTTTTCCTTGACCTGTGGCACTTGCTGCTGGCCTTGTCCATCAACCCAATGAATCTCAGGATGAGCTGGTTATGCTTCAGTGCTTGCTTCTTCCTTTAGTATCTCATGATGCCCTTTGCTCGGTTCTTTGTCCTCTTCATCTTTTTCCAGTGAGAGTTCGAAAATACTGAAGCTCAGTTGTTCATCATGGATCCTTAATATTAGCTCCCCTTTCTCCACATCTATGAGTGCTCTAACAGTAGCTAGAAATGGTCTCCCCAATATGATTGGGTGCAGGTGACTCTCTTCCATGTCCAGGATGACAAAGTCTGTTGGGAGAAAGTATTTTCCAACTTTGAGCAACACATTTTCCACCACTCCTATTGCTTGCTTTTGAGTCTTGTCAGCTAGCCTTATGACTACATCTGTAGGTAGTATCTCATTGATCTGCAGCCTTTTTACCAGGGATAGGGGTATTAAGTTGATGCTTGCTCCCAAATCGCAACGTGCTCTATCAAAATTTGTTTCCCCTATAGCACAAGGGACATGAAAACTCCCTGGGTTTTTTCTTTTCGCGGGCAATTGTGTTTGAATGAGGGTGCTGCAATCCTTGTTCATCACTATAGTCTGGCCCCCCTTGAGTGAGCTCTTCCTGGGAAGTAGTTCCTTCATGTACTTGATAAATGCTGGCATTTGCTGAATGACCTTGATGAACGGTATGTTCACATTCAAAGATGCAAACAAGTCTAAGAACCTTGAGTACATTCTCTTTCCCACAGCACCCTTTAGTAGTTGCGGAAATAGTGCATATAGTCTCAGCAGCTCCTGTTGTGAGATTTCTGGTTCTTGTTGGTCTTTCTTCTCCTTCTCTACTAAGGTATTTTCAGGTTGTTCTGACAGCTTGCTTGGCTTGTCTTCAGTCTCCTTGTCATTTGCAGTGACCATATTGCAGTCTTCCCATCTTACTTTCTTCGCTTCACCTCTCGGATTCTTCTCCGTGTCACTTGGGAAGCTATCAGTGGGTCTGGGAATCTTCTCAGACAAATATCCCACTTGGAATTCCAGTTTCTTGATTGCTTTCCCCCGATTCTTCATACTGGTTCTCACCTCCTCTTTGAACACCTTATTGTCTTGAATGTCTTTGCATATGCTTTCAAGTAAGGTTTCAATCTTAGAGATTCTGTCATCAAATGATGGTATGTTGGGGGTAGAGGTAGAAGAGTGAGATGTATTGCTGTGGTTTTGTTGGTATGTCCTCTGTGTGAATTGTTGGGGAGCTGTGTTGTTGTTGGGGTTGTGACGTCTCTGGTCTTGGCCTTGGTCTTGTTGATTACCCCACCCAAAGTTTGGGTGATTCCTCCATCCAGGGTTGTAGGTCTTGGAGTATGGATCATGGTTGTATCTAGGTGAATTTCCAATGTAGTTGGCTTGCTCCTGAGTGCCTTCTTCCTCTTCACTTGCTTCCTCTTGATTTGAAGTGGTGATTGCTGCCACTTGACTTCTCTCCATCTTCTTGGTGAGGTCAGCTAGCTGCTTGGTGATGAGCTTGTTTTGAGCAAGCAGAGCATCTACATTGTTCAGCTCCATTACTCCTCTAGTGTTCCCTCTTTCGGAAGCATAGAAGTAGTCATTCTCAGCTACAGTTTCAATGACATCTATGGCTTCCTCAATGGTCTTCTTCTTGTTCAAAGAACCTCCGGATGAATGGTCTACGACCTTCTTAGATTCATATGACAGTCCTTCATAGAAGATGTGCAGCTGCACCCATTCATTGAACATATCAGATGGACATCTCCTTGTTAGGTCTTTAAACCTCTCCCATGCTTCATATAGAGTCTCACCATCTTTTTGCCTGAAAGTTTGGACCTCAGCTCTCAGCCGATTGACTCGTTGAGGGGGTAAAATCTTGCCAAGAATTTGTTCATAACATCATCCCAAGTTGTCAAGCTCTCCTTTGGAAAAGACTCCAACCACTTGGTTGCCTTGTCTCTGAGAGAAAATGGGAACAACAACAGTCTATAGGCATATGGTTGAACGCCATTGGACTTCACTGTGTCACATATTCTTAAGAAGGTGTTTAAGTGTTGGTTGGGGTCTTATTGGACACCTCCTCCGAACGAGCAATTGTTCTGAACAAGGGTGATGAGCTGTGGCTTTAGTTCAAAGTTGTTGGCATGGAAGGTTGGTTTTTGGATGCTACTTCCACAGTTCCTTGGGTTTGGGTTAATGTAAGAGCCCAAGACTCTTCTATCTTCCCCACCAGGATTTGCTTTACCTCCTCCACCATGGTTGTTTCAAAGTATTCTTCACAGTGTTCTTCCTCTTCTTCAGCACTCACTACACATTTTTCTTTTGCCTACCTTCTTAATCTTAAGAAGGTTCTCTCAGGTTCAGAATCAAAGGAAGTTGAAGCTCTGCTTCTTCTCCTTGTCATACAACCAACAGAGTGCAAGCAAAGAAAAGTAATGCAGAAAGTATCTTGTTAGAATTACTTGTTAGTGTCAGTGATGCAATATATCAAACAGTTAGTAGGGTTAGTGAACTGAATTGTAAATAGCAAAGAAAAACTAAGAAACAGGGGAGGGGAAGAATTAAACTAAGATGGAAAGCAAATTAACCGAACAGAAAATTAAATCAAACAAAATACAAATGCTCAATCTAGTGATCCTCTAATGTAATCATTGTTGATGCACAATCAATCCCCGGCAACGGCGCCATAAACTTGATCAGGGTAAAACTTGTCTCTCAACAAATTCCCATTCGGCAAGTATACCGAATTTGTCGTCAAGTAAAAACTCACAATAGAGTGAGGTCGAATCCCACAGGGATTGATTGATCAAGCAAATTTAATTAGAGGAATGATCTAGTTGAGCGAATCCATGAATAGAGTTGATAATTGCAGAAATTAAAATGGCGAGAAAGTAAATGACTGAAAGTAAATAGCAGAATTGTAAATGGGAATGGGGGAATTGCTCATAAAAGTAAATTGCAGAAAATAAAGAGAATGGGTAAGATCAGAAATGGGGAGTTCATTGGGCTTAGGAGATGTTGCATTCTCCGGATCAATTTCATTTTCATCTCTTCCTCAATCAATGCACTCATTGATCTCCTTGGCAATCTTAAGTGATTGAATCACAATTTCTTGCAATTCAATCTCTCAAATCTTGATCAATAGCCAATTCCTTGGTCAATTGCTCATGAGAAGAGATGAAGTGTGGTCACTGATTATACCACATGCACTTCCCAAATCAAATGCTTAGAGGGTTATAGCCACATACCTATCCACACTCAATTTGGTCCAGCATGAGAAAGCATTTCTGGCTAATCTCTTCATTCCTCTTTCAAGGATCCGAAGAGATCCATGTTTGAATAGCTTCTTTTCCAAGATAATTATCCAATTGGATGAAGATCGAAAGCTTTCAAGTAAAATCAAAAGGAAAGATAGAAGAAGAATAAGAAAATTAGTATTGATCCATCAAATTACAACAGAGCTCCCGAACCCAATGAAAGGGGTTTAGTTGTTCATAGCTCTAGAAATCAAAATCAAAGATGGAGAATACATGATAAAGCTAGAAGTGCCAAGAAAGTAAATACAAAGAGTAGTTTTCTTTCCTAGCTCCTCCCCAAAAGCTCTCTCTATTTCAAAACTACTCCTATATATACTACTCTTCTCAGCTTCTAGTTAGCTCTTCAAGTCTTGGGCCTCTGGATCTTTGAGTTTGAAGCAGTTCCTTTCTTCAATTGGGCTTGGCTTACTTGCAGAGAGAAAGTGTGAAGTGGGCAGAGACTTTAGCCCAAGACGTTAGGGGTGTTTAACATTTAATGAAAATACAAGTTCGAGAACGTTAGTGACACTTAACATTGTCACTAACGTTGCCATGCACCCCTTTGCCTCACGTTAAAGCCCACGTTAACTGGGTTAACGTGGCTTTTAACTTTGCCTTGCTAGCCTTCGAGAACATTAGTGACACTCAACATTGTCACTAACGTTCAAGTGTGCCCCCTTCTTGCTTCACGTTAAAGCTCACGTTAACTAGGTTAACGTGGCTTCTAACGTGGCTTTTGCCAACCTTCGAGAACGTTAGTGACACTCAACATTGTCACTAACGTTCAAGTGTGCCCCTAGGTCTCACGTTAGAGTCCACGTTAACTGGGTTAACATGGCTTCTAACGTGGCCATTCTTAGCCATCCCAACGTTAGTGACAATGTTGAGTGTCACTAACGTTGGCTCATCCTTCATTCCTCATCATTTGCTTCCACGTTAACCAAGTTAACGTGGAGGTTAACGTGGCTCTTGGGGGTTGTGTGGTTGCTCCAACGTTAGTGACAATGTTGAGTGTCACTAACGTTGTCGACAACTCTCCATCTCTTACGTTAGCTCCCACGTTAACCAGGTTAACGTGGGAGTTAACGTGGCTCTTTGCACCTTAGGCCAACGTTAGTGACAATGTTGAGTGTCACTAACGTTGGCTTTTCTTCCCCCTTTAACGTTAAAGGCCACGTTAACTAGGTTAACGTGGCTTCTAATGTGGCCATTTGTGAGCAATTGCGAACGTTAGTGACAATGTTAAGTGTCACTAACGTTGGCTCAACTTCTCTTCTCCACGTTAGAGTTCACGTTAACGTAGTTAACGTGACTCTTTAACGTGGGCATTGATGACTTTTGAGAGTGTTTTTGGCAATCATTTTTCTCCTTAACTTTGCAGGTTACCTCCCATTCCTTACTTCCTTTGGTCCTGAAATCAAGCAATAGAGTGCATCAAAGTTCTAGTCCACGTCATGGGTAATGCAATATACAATTTTGTCATTAAAATCATGCAAAATCCTCATGAAATAATGTAAAATGCACAATGTATGCTTGAATCAAGGTCTGAGTGAATATTTGCCCAAAACTAACTTATTTCCTAAGAAAATGCATGAAATTACCTAAAAACAGTAAAGAAAAGGTCAGTGAAACTGGCCAAAATGCCCTGGCATCAAGAACTAGGACTTATGGACTAGGATTGACATAGCTCATTTGACTTTCCTTTATCATTTAGAGGATGACTTAATGGAGTTGATCTTTGCCAACTTTCATATTGTGGTTAGTGATAAGGATAGAGATCCTTGACCACCAACCCTTGCCAAGGCCTTTTTGTTATTTGAATTTCCTTATCATTTACTTTTCATGTCTCTTATTCCAAAAACCCCAAAATATACCCCATAGCCAATAAGCATTCACTTCATTGCATTCCTCGTGAGACGACCCGGAGTCCAAATACTCCGGTTAATTCTTATTTGGGGTTTGTTACATGTGACAACCAAAATTTTTGTATGAAAAGATTATTGATTGGTTTGGAAACTATACTTTACAACAAGACTCCATTAGATAAATTCTAAACCGTCAAGAAATTGATGCACAAAAATTTGTCTCTCAACAAATTTCTCTTCGGCAAGTATACCGAATTATCGTCAAGTAAAAACTCACAATAGAGTGAGGTCGAATCCCATAGGGATTGATTGGTCAAGCAACTTTAGTTGGAAGAATGTGCTAGTTGAGCTAAGTAGAAGTTGAGTTGAGAGTTGCAGAAAATTAAATGGCGGGAAAGTGAATTGCAGAAAGTAAATTGTAGAATCTTAAATGTGGATTTGGGGAGATGAGCATAAAGATAAATTGCAGAAAGTAAAGAGAATGGGTAAGATCAGAAATGGGGGATTCATTGGGCTTAGGAGATGTTGCATTCTCCGGATCAAGTTCATTCTCATCTCTTCCTCAATCAATGCATTCATTGATCTCCTTGGCAATATTAGGTGATTGGATCCCAATTCCTTGGCAACCCAATCTCTCTAAGCTTGAACAATTGCCCAATTCCTTGATTTAATTGCTCATGGGAAGAGATGAAGTATGGTCACTGATTATACCACATGTATTTCCAAATCAAAGTGTTGGGAGGATTACATGTCAGTATATCTGTCCAAACCCTAATTTGGTCCAACATGAGAAAGCATTTATAGCATGGTCTCCTCATCCCTTTTCCAAGGCTCAGAGGAGATCTAATTATGGAGAGTTTCTTTTCCAAGACAACTAACCAATTGAATTAAGATCGAAAGCTTTCTAGTAAATCAAGAGAAAAGAAGGAGGAAGAAGAATGAAAACTATAATTAATCCATCAAATTACAACAGAGCTCCCTAACCCAATGAAAAGGGGTTTAATTGTTCATAGCTCTGGAAATAGAAAATGATAGAAAAGAGTACATTCTTCAGCAAACTAGAAAATCTAGAAAAATAAATATACAGAGTGTAGTTCTCCAAAGTGCCAACATCTATTCTAGTTCAAAACTACTCCTATATATACTACTCTTCTCGATCTTCTAGTCAGTTCTTCAAGTCTTGGATATGGGCCTTTGATCTTGAGTTGAAGTAGTTACAATCTTCAGTGGGCTCAGCTTTGCTTGCAGAAAAAGTGTGAGTTAGGCATGGGTGGACGTTAGTTAGTACGTTAGTGGTGTTAACGTTAAGTGAAAATGTGGGTTCGAGAACGTTAGTGGTGATCACCTTTTTCACTAACGTTCCAAACCAAAATGATCCACATTAACTTCAATGTTAGTGGCACTAATGTGACCACTAACGTTGCCTCTTGGTCCTTCACAAATGTTATTTGCATTCACCTTTACCAATAACGTTGCTTTTGCTTCTTTTCCCCACGTTAGTGTAACTAACGTGGCCCTTAACGTGGGTATGCCCAAGCTTCGAGAGCGTTAGTGACACTTACCTTTGTCACTAACGCTTCAAATGCCCCTCTTTCTCATGTTAGTGTCTCACGTTAATTATGTTAACGTGACCACTAACGTGGTGGTGATTGCCATCTCCAACGTTAATGACAAAGGTGAGTGTCACTAACGTTGGCCTATCATTCCTTGCTCCACGTTACCCTTCACGTTAGTGGTCTTAACGTGACCACTAACGTGGGCAATATTGGCTTAGTTCAACGTTAGTGACGAACGTGAGTGTCACTAAAGTTGGCGATTGCTTTGTCTTCCCACGTTAGAGTTCACGTTAATTGGATTAACGTGACTCTTAACGTGGCTAAGTGTGCCCTTTTGGAACGTTAGTGGTATTCACTTTTACCACCAACATTGGTGCTTCCCTTTTCCTCCACGTTAGCTACCACGTTAATGTAATTAACGTGGCAACTAACGTGGGCTATGATGGCTTCGAAGGCGTTATTGACAATCACTTTTTCCATTAACGCTACAAGCTTCTTCCCATTCCACGTTAGTGGTCACGTTAATTAGACTAACGTGGCTGCTAACGTGTCTCTTCCTTGCTTCCTTTGTCCTGAAATCAAGCAAATAAAGTGCATCAAAGCTCTGTTCAAGTCATGAGATCATGCATTGTCCATTTTATCATTCAATTCCTGCATGATTCTCATGAAATCATGTAAAGTTCACAATGTTTGCTTGAATCAAGATGTAAGTGTATTTTCATCCAAAACTTGCTTATTTACAAAGAAAATGCATGAAACTATCCTAAAACAGTAAAGAGAAGGTCAGTGAAACTGGCCAAGATGCCCTGGCATCACAACACCAAACTTAAAGCATGCTTGTCCTTAAGCAAGTACTGAAACATAGGAAAGATGAATGAAAGAACAAGATAAACAAATTATTATTATAGAAGTCAAGTTCATGGTTTATGGGGTTTCATGCATAGCAACTTAGGTTCATTCCCTTACTGGTTTTCAGGCCCTTATCATACCCTTGAACACTTGTTTAATTGCATCTTATGAAATCCTTATTCATTGATCCTCCCTTCTTTTCAGGGTTTATTGCATTCTTTTTAGGCTAAGTGTTCTGTGAGAGGGCGACTCTTTAAGATAAGCTTTTAGCCAACACTCGCGAACCAGTTGGTTCAAGGTGCTAGGTGTTGAGACACCCCTAAGGACTTACTCCCTCAAGTCTCTTTTCCCTATACATACACACCACAGGCACATGGTTTGTTATTTTCTTTCTTGAGACCTTGGTGTCCATTACCTCTTTGGGTTACTAAGTGCTCTGTAGCAAAGGTTGCTCTTGATAGTGGACTTTTCAGCTGATAATCCCAGGTTAGTTAACTCAAGTTACCAAGTGATAAGGCACCCCTGAGAGCTTATTCATCCAAGCATATCCCTTGCACAGGAGTACCACAGACACATGCCTCAAGATTCAAACCCTAGGTGCCTAGCTTTATTTCTTATTATTTTTCTTTCCTTTTCAAACTCTTATTGTTCTTTCTCTTTTTCTTATTAGGATCTTGTTGTTTGGCTAGTCTCATAGGATGTGTTTCAAGCATGTGATTTAGAGCATATAGTTTCCTATATACCTTGTTGGTGAACCAACTTAGCTAATCAATTACCATACCACAAACATTGAGAACTTACTTCACAAGATAAACTCCACTCTTGTTTTTCATAACATTTTCTTTTAATTGACTTAAAAGGACAAGCATATATGTAAGCAGGATGAAAATGAAAACCAGGGACTTAGACCAGCACACTTATATGTGAATAAAGAGGAACAAGCTGAATATGAATGTCCCTAAGAACAATATGCAATCATACTTTCAATTAAAGTACTACAACTCAGAGACAGTTCAATACAACCTCTTGATGTCGTCCTTGTCATCATCATCCTAGCTTTTGCACCCTTGTTTGTCTCCTTGGATGATGATGTATGATTATTCCCTGAGATTGATTGAATTCCTGTAAAACTATTGGAAGTTGCTTGTTCCCCAAGGACTTGGAAAATAGTTAGCATGCATGTATGCTTGTGAATTTCTGAACTTAATTTGGTGTGTGAACACCAAACTTAGTTCCTTACCTAATGCAACAAATTGAATACATGCAGAAACCTCATGTGCTTTTATTAAGAAAACAACTATGAACTAGAAAAGCAAACTATGAATTAGAGATTAAACATTTGTCAAGTAGTTTCTCTGTTTGTTAGAGCAAATGCTTTATCATTGAAGGGTTGCAATGAACTCTTCAGATGGAGTCTTTGGTGGAACACCAAACTTAGAGTTCCACATTCGCTCTTGGAATGTTTTGGTGTGTAACACCAAACTTAGCTCCTCACAATATAGAAAACTCTACTTGAATCTTTTATTGAGACAAAAATGAAAAAAAAACTACCTCAAGTTGGGTTGCCTCCCAACAAAGTGCTTTTTTAGCGTCGCTAGCTCGACAGTTGCTTCTCTAGTTGAGTTTATACTTCTGTTTGGGGTTTTCCCCCATGCTGCCCAAGTAGTGTTTAAGTCTTTGCCCATTCACAGTGAATGTCCTCCTTGAACTTTCTTCCATGATTTCTATGTGTCCATAAGGTGAGACCTTCGTGACCAAAAAGGGCCCAAACCACCTTGATTTGAGTTTTCCAGGGAAGAGTCTCAGTTTGGAGTTGTAGAGGAGTACATGTTGTCCTTTTTTGAAACTTCTTGGTGCCAGGTTGTGATCATATCTCATTTTTGCTTTTTCCTTATAGATCTTGGTGTTTTCATAGGCTTGAGACCTAAACTCTTCCAGTTCTTACAGCTACAAGACCCTTTTATCACCAGCAGCAGTGCTGTCGAGGTTTAGTATCTTGAGAGCCCAAAATACTTTATGCTCCAGCTCTAATGGTAAGTGACAGGCCTTTCCATACACCAGTTGATATGGGGACATCCCAATTGGTGTTTTGAAGGCTGTCCTATACGCCCAAAGAGCATTATCCAACTTTTTTGCCTAGTCCTTTCTTGATGTCCCCACAATCTTTTCCAAGATCCGTTTTAACTCTCTGTTGGATATCTCGGTTTGCCCACTTGTTTGTGGATGATAAGGTGTGGCAACCTTATGCTTCACCCCATACCTTAGGAGTAAGGTCTCCAATGGTCTGTTGCAAAAGTGACTCCCTCCGTCACTGATGAGGGCTCGTGGAACTCCAAATTTGCTAAAGATGTTCTTTTTGAGAAAGT
This sequence comes from Arachis hypogaea, assembly GCF_003086295.3. Classification (NCBI taxonomy): domain Eukaryota; kingdom Viridiplantae; phylum Streptophyta; class Magnoliopsida; order Fabales; family Fabaceae; genus Arachis; species Arachis hypogaea. The sequence goes on along the minus strand of NC_092040.1, from coordinate 68,175,568 downwards.
TTATGACCACCTTGTTGTCATTTATTGGGGTTGCCACGGCCTCCACCCACTTAGATACATAGTCTACTGCCACCAAAATATACTTGTTCGAATATGAGGTTGGAAATGGTCCCATGAAGTCGATCCCCCATACATCGAACAGTTCGAGTTCTAAGATGAATTGCTGTGGCATCTCATTCCTCTTGGGTAGATTTCTAGCCCTTTGACACTCATCGCAGATGCTCACCAATTCCTTAGCATCCTTGAAGATAGTAGGCCAGAAGAACCCACATTGCAGCACCTTCGCTGCGATTCTTTCTCCTCCAAAATGACCTCCATAGCTAGAACCATGGCAATTCCATAGGACCTCTCGTCCCTCTTCTTCTGAAATGCACCTTCTAAGGATTCCATCTGAGCACTTCTTGAAGAGATATGGCTCGTCCCAAATGAAATATTTAGCATCATTGATGAATTTTCTTCTTTGATGTTTGTTGATTCTAGGAGGAAAGTCACCAACTGCCTTAAAATTGGCAATATCTGCAAACCAGGGTGCCTTGTGAACCAACATTAACTGCTCATCTGGAAAGAACTCATTCACACTTGTATCATGTGTAGCATCTTTCTCACAAGGGATCCTGGATATATGATCTGCTACTTTGTTCTCCACGCCCTTTTTGTCTCTAATCTCAATATTGAATTCCTGCAACAATAAGATCCATCTGATTAGTCTTGGTTTCGATTCTTGTTTGGCAAATAGATATTTAAGTGCTGTGTGATCAGTGAAAATAATCACTTTAGAACCAATGAAGTATGATCTAAATTTGTCAAATGAAAAAACTATTGCCAGCAACTCCTTTTCAGTAGTGGTATGTTATTGAGGACCTTGCTGGCATAGTATATGAAATGCACCAAATATCTCTCCTCTTTCCTAACACTACCCCAACTGCGAAATCAGATGCATCACACATCAGTTGGAATGGCAAGTTCCAATCAGGTGGGGTGATGATAGGAGCTGAGGACAACTTCTTTTTCAAGTTTTCAAATGCCAGCATGCACTTCTCATCAAATATAAATGGTGTATCAGACATAAGAAGATTGCTTAAGGGCTTGGCTATCTTTGAAAAATCTTTAATAAATTTTCTGTAGAAGCCAGCATGCCCCAAAAAGCTCCTAATTGCCTTGACATCACTCGGTGGGGGTAATTTTTCAATTAGTTTCACCTTAGCTCTGTCTACCTCAATGCCTTGGTTGGAAAATTTATGGCCAAGGACTATTCCGTTAGTCACCATAAAGTGGCATTTTTTCCAGTTCAAGACCAGATTGGTCTCTTGACATCTTTTTAATACCAAGGCAAGATGATTTAGGTAATTAGGAAAGGAATCTTCGAATACTGAAAAGTCATCCATAAAGACTTCAATGAACTTCTCTATCATATCCGAGAAGATAGAAAGCATGCAGCGTTGAAAAGTTGCAGGTGCATTACATAGCCCGAATGGCATGCGCCTGTAGGCAAACACCCCATATGGGCAAGTAAATGATGTTTTCTCCTGGTCTCTTGGATCAACCACTATTTGGTTATATCCTGAATAACCATTGATGACAGGTCATCATATACCCATTTTTCAAGCTAATTTCACTTGTTTTATTAGTCTTTATGCACTTTCTTGCACCTAAGTAAGTGATTTGGAATGAAAATGCATAACTTCTTTAAATCAAACAACCACCATTAAATTGATGCTAAATCATGAGATTTGAGCTAAAATTAATTGATTTTTAATGATTTATAAACCTTATGAGTTTAGAGATACTTTGATTGGTTGTTTTGGTTTCTTGTAGGTGAAGAAAGGAAGAAAAAAAGAAAAACGTGGCTTAAGAAGTGTGACCATGGGAGGAGAAGTGTGGTGCAACATAGAAGGAGGAAGCAAACACTACCCTCCACAAGGGCACACTGCCCTCCAGGAGAGCAGCATAGTGAACCAAGCTTCCAAAGAAATTCTGCCCTGCCCTCTTCAAGAGCAATATCGGGCTCATCAAAGAAATAAATTCAAGGAAAAAGCTTACCAATGCTTGCCACAAGGTTCGAACTCATGAGCAAGGGGGAGTGGGGGAGCGCTCAAGCACAATGAAAATAAGCCAAATATTGGCCGAAATGCTCCCAAGAAGTCTCGAACACGGAGGCTTCACTAAGAAAGCAAGGAAGCTACACCACTTGAGCACTACCCTGATGATGTCCAAGACTTGGCACGCGAAATATTTCAAACGCACCATGACGCACACTGCCCTGCCCTCCACAAGGGCAGGGCAGCATTTCTTGGTGCATGGTGCAGCATTTTGGCTCAGCCAGCAGCACACACGCACGGGCAGCTTGGCGCACCATGGCAACTCTGCCCTGCCCTCCACAAGGGCAGGGCAGCATCCTGCAGCACCACATGCACCAACACGCACGCACAAGGGCCGCACGCACCATTTCCTGCCCTGCCCTCCACAAGGGCAGGGCAGCCTCCTGGAAGCCACTTTTCTCATGGGCTGAAATTGGATAAAAAATTCCAATTTAATTCAATTCTTCACCAAATCAAAAGCCCATCCAAATTTCAAAATCCAAGAATAGAAAGTGTATAAATAGGAGATAGTTTGATGTAATTAGGACCTTTTTTAGAGCTTTGAACCTTTTCCTTTCACTTTTGACTTTTGAACCTTCTTTTGATTTTTGAATTTGGAGACTTCATTGAGAGCTAGGAACTGAGATTTCAGAGAATTGGGGAGGAGAATTGATCTCTCTTCTTCCTCGTTCTTGCTTGAGCATTTTTTACTTTTCTTGTTTGAGTCTTGGGTGTGAAGAATTGAGGAATTTCTGTCTCAATCTCCATTCAAGATCTCTTTAATTTCTCTTCTGCATAATTGAGTTCAATTACATTTCCTTTACTGCTTCTTCTTTAATTTCTTGTTAATTGCTTTGTGAATTTGGATCTGGGAAGGCAATTGAGATCTAGACTTTACTATCTAGTCTCTGGAGTCCTGAGATCCCATTTTCCTTTTTGGTTCTTCTGTGAACCCCTGCTGCAATTTAATTTCATTTCCTGTTTGAATTCTAGTTACTTCCAATTCATCTTCTGCTTTATTAAGTGTTGCAATTTAATCTCCCTTGCTGAAATTTTGAATTCCCAATCCTCAACTCCCTTTTTTTCATTCAAGCAATTTACATTTCTTGCATTTTAAGTTACTGTAATTTACGTTTCTTGCACTTTAAGTTTCAGTCATTTAATTTCTTGTTCTTTAAGATTCAGCACCTTTACTTTCCGTTCTCTTTAATTTCTGCAATTCATCCCTCTCCCTTTACATTTCCTGTTATTTACTTACTGTTGGATACAAAATCACTCAACCAATACTTGATTCGCTTGACTAAATCAACCACTAAACTAAAATTACTCAATCCTTCAATCCATGTGGGATCGACCTCACTCCCGTGAGTTTTATTACTTGATGCGACCCGGTACACTTGCCGGTGAATTTTGTGTTGGATCATTTTCCACACATCAAGTTTTTGGCGCCGTTGCCGGGGATTGAAATAGATTTACAATGATTAAGTGAAGTGGAGGTCTAGATCAAGCACTTTTTCTTTATTTTTAAACTAACACACTAACTGTTCGAGACTTTGTCTCTACTAACTCTAACTGCACTCAAGTTACAAAGTGCTCTGTTTTAGTTTCTGGCTCTGTTTGTGTTTCTGCTTTTGTGACAGGAGGAAAGAGCAATGATTCCACACCTTTTGATCCTGAAACACTTTGGAAGTTGAGCAAGAATAAGGAATGTCAAGCTAGTGACATGGTGCACGAAATTGCAATAACACTTTTTGCAATCCGCACAACTAACCAGCAAGTGCACTGGGTCGTCCAAGTAATACCTTACGTGAGTAAGGGTCGATCCCACGGAGATTATTGGTTTGAAGCAGACTATGTTTATTTTATTAATCTTAGTCAGGATGTCAATAAGATTATTTGGATTTAATTGTAAGAAGTCAAAGTATTTGGAATAAGGAATTGTTACTTTATTAATGGAGAATATGTTGGAGTTTTGGAGATGTTTTGCCCTCTGAATTTCTGCAATGTAATATTCAACTCAATTGTTTGTAAAGTCCATCCATGGCAAGCTGTATGTAGGGTGTCACCATTGTCAGTGGCTACTTCCCATCCTCTCAGTGAAAACGGTCCAGATGCTCTGTCATAGCATGGCTAATCAGCTGTCGGTTCTCGATCATGTTGGAATAGGATCCATTGATCCTTTTGCGTTTGTCATCACGCCCAGCAATCGTGAGTTTGAAGCTCGTCACAGCCATTCAATCCTTGAATCCTACTCGGAATACCACAGACAAGGTTTAGACTTTCCAGATCCTCAAGAATGGCCGCCATCAGTTCTAGCTTATACCACGAAGATTCTGATTAAGGAAGCTAAGAGATGCTCATCCAATCTGATGTAGAACGGAGGTGTTTGTCAGGCACACGTTCCTGGATTGAGGAAGGTGATGAGTGTCACGGATCATCACCTCCTTCACAATTAAGCGCGAATGATCATCTTAGATAGGAACACACACACGTTTGAATGAAATAGAAACAATTGCATTAATTCATTGAGACGCTGCAGAGCTCCTCACCCCCAACAATGGAGTTTAGAGACTCATGCCGTCAAAGTGTATAAAATTCAGATATGAAAATATCATCAGGTACAAGATAAGTCTCTAAAAGCTGTTTAAATAGTAAACTAGTAACCTAGGTTTACAGAATATGAGTAAACTAAGATAATTGGTGCAGAAATCCACTTCTGGGGCCCACTTGGTGTGTGCTGGGGCTGAGACTAAAGCTATCCACGTGCTGAGGCTTTTCTTGGAGTTGAACTCCAAGTTATAACGTGTTTGGGCATTCAACTCTGGATCATGACGTGTTTCTGGCGTTTAACTCCAGACAGCAGCATGTACTTGGCGTTCAACGCCAAATTACGTCGTCTATCTTCGCGAAAAGTATAGACTATTATATATTGCTGGAAAGCTCTGGATGTCTACTTTCCAACGCCGTTGAGAGCGCTCCAATTGGAAACCTGTAGCTCCAAAAAATTGATTCCGAGTGTAGGAAGGTCAGGATCCAACAGCATCAGCAGTCCTTTTTCAGCCTAACTCAGATTTTTGCTAAACTCCCTCAATTTCAGCCAGAAAGTACCTGAAATCACAGAAAAACACACAAACTCATAGTAAAGTCTAGAAATATGATTTTTTCCTAAAAACTAATAATATTCTACTAAAAACTAATTAAAACATACTAAAATCTACATGAAATTACCCCCAAAAAGCGTATAAAATATCCGCTCATCACAACACCAAACTTAAACTGTTGCTTGTCCTCAAGCAACTAGATAAATAAAATAGGATAAAAAGAATTTAAGGAGTAATAAAATCTCCGAGTTTTAAGTGAAGCTCAGATTCTAATTTAGATGAGCGGGGCTAGTAGCTTTTTGTTTCTGAACAGTTTTGGCATCTCCCTTTATCCTTTGAAATTCAGAATGATTGGCATCCATAGGAACTCAAAATTCAGATAGTATTATTGATTCTCCTAGTGTAGTATGTTGATTCTTGAACACAGTTACTTTATGAGTCTTGGCCGTGGCCCTAAGCACTTTGTTTTCCAGTATTACCACCGGATACATAAATGCCACATACACATGACTGGGTGAACCTTTTCAGATTGTGACTCAGCTTTGCTAGAGTCCCCAGTTAGAGGTGTCCAGAGATCTTAAGCACACTCTTTTTGCTTTTGGATCACGACTTTAACCATTCAGTCTCAAGCTTTTCACTTGGACCTGCATGCCACAAGCACATGGTTAGGGACAGCTTGATTTAGCCGCTTAGGCCTGGAATTACTTCCTTGGGCCCTCCTATCCACTGATGCTCAAAGCCTTGGATCCTTTTCACCCTTGCCTTTTGGTTTTAAGGGCTATTGGCTTTTTCTTTTTCTTGATCCAATGATTTCTTGCAAAAGTTTTTTTTCTTTTTTTCACTGCTTTTTCTTGCTTCAAGAATCAAATTCATGATTTTTCAGATCATCAATAACATTTCTCTTTTTCATCATTCTTTCAAGAGCCAACAATTTTAACATTCATAAACAACAAGATCAAAAATATGCACTGTTCAAGCATTCATTCAGAAGACAAAAAGTATTGCCACCACATATAAATAATTAAAATTTTTCTTATTAAGAACTCGAAAAAACTTATTGCCTCTTTATTCTAAAAATCTACTATTTTATTCATGTTTGATGATGATGAGAAAAATAAATTATAACTTAATTAAAAATAAAATCAAAATAGATATGCTAATTACTACTACTCCTATATAACTTCTAAGGTAGAATCCTATAATAATACTATCACAGAGTTAAAGCTAGAATTAGAACTTAACAACCTGTATTTTGGGAAGTGGATGTTCCTCTAGTCTGTGGGATGCTTGGTCCTTCAAGAATTAATTTCTGACGCTTCAGTTCCTTCAGTTCACATCCTTGCTCTTCCTGTTCCCTTAGGTGCCATGATCTTAATGAGTTTTAGCTCAGTGATCATGGCAAATCACACCAAACTTAGAGGTTTGCTTGTCCTCAAGCAAAAGAAAGGATAGGAGTGGAATAGAGGGAGAGGCAATTCGAAATCCAAAAGATATGATGAGTTGAAAAAGATTTGAAAAAGATTTGGATTGGAAAAAGATTTGTGTTTATGAATTAAGATATATTTGATATTTTTTGAAAAAGGGATTTTAGAAATTAGGATTAAAATTTTTGGAATTGAAGGATGATATTTGGAAACATGTTTATGCAAGAAATCATGAATTGAAACATAAAAATTAGAAAATTTTTGAAAAAAACGAATTTTACCTCCTCCCCACCATCCTGGCGTTAAACGCCCAAACGCTGCATGTTTTGGGCGTTTAACGCCCAATTGATGCTTCTCCTAGGCGTTCAACGCCCAGCTGTTGCTTCTTTCTGGCGTTGAACGCCAGGAAGTCCTTTGTCACTGGGCGTTTTTCTGAACGCCCAGGATGCTATGATTCTGGCGTTAAACGCCCAGAAGGAGCTTCTTTCTGGCGTTCAACGCCCAGAAGATGCTCCTTTCTGGCATTCAACGCCCAGATTGCAACCTTTACTGGCGTTGAACGCCCAGTGGATGCTTCTTTTGGGCGTTCAACACCCAAAACGTTTCTCACTGACTTTTCTACGCTAGTGAGCTTCCAAATTCCCCTGTAACTCTATGAACTCAAACAATTGCTATTTTTACCTTTTGAATATACTTGACACATACCTGTAAAGAAAAGGAAATTTATTTAATTTGTAAATAAACTTTGTAAATGGCTGGGTTGCCTCCCAGCAAGCGCTTCTTTATTGTCTTTAGCTGGACTATTACTGAGCTCTAATCTAGTCTCAGTTTTGAGCATTCTTGCTCAAAATTACTTTCAAGATAATGTTTAATTCTCTCTCCATTAACAATGAACTTTTTGTTAGAGTCATTATCCTGAAGCTCTACGTATCCATATGGTGATACACTTGTAATCACATATGGACCTCTCCACCGGGACTTTAATTTCCCGAGGAATAATTTGAGCCTAGAATTGAATAGCAGAACTTTCTGCCCCGGCTCAAAGACTCTGGATGACAGTTTCTTATCATGCCATCTTTTTGCTTTCTCTTTGTAAATTTTTGCACTTTCGAAAGCATTGAGTCTAAATTCCTCTAGCTCATTTAACTGGAGCAGTCGTTTTTCTCCAGCTAACTTGGCATCAAGGTTCAGGAATCTGGTTGCCCAGTAGGCCTTATGTTCCAGTTCCACTGGCAAGTGACATGCCTTTCCATACACAAGCGGGTATGGAGAGGTCCCTATAGGGGTCTTGAATGCTGTTCTGTATGCCCACAGAGCATCATCCAAGCTCCTTGCCCAATCCCTTCTACGATTAATTACAGTCCGTTCCAGGATTCTTTTGAGTTCTCTATTTGAGACTTCAGCTTGCCCATTAGTCTGTGGATGGTATGGAGTGGCTACCCTGTGGCTGACTCCATAACGAACCAAAGCAGAATAAAGCTGTTTATTGCAGAAATGACTGCCCCCATCACTGATTAATACTCTAGGGGTACCAAATCTGCTGAAGATGTGTTTCTGGAGGAATTTTAACACTGTTTTAGTGTTATTAGTGGGTGTTGCAATAGCCTCCACCCATTTGGATACATAATCCACTGCCACCAGAATATAAGTGTTTGAGTATGATGGTAGGAAAGGTCCCATGAAGTCAATACCCCATACATCAAACAACTCAATCTCCAAGATTCCTTGTTGAGGCATGGCATAACTATGAGGCAGATTGCCAGATCTTTGGCAGCTGTCACAATTAAGTACAAATGCTCGGGAATCTTTATAGAGAGTAGGCCAGTAGAAGCCACGTTGGAGGACTCTTGTGGCTGTTCGCTCACTTCCAAAATGTCCTCCATACTGTGATCCATGGCAGTGCCATAGAATTTTCTGCACTTCTTCCTTAGGCACACATCTACGGATTACTCCGTCTGCACATCTCTTGAAGAGATATGGTTCATCCCAAAGATAGTACTTTGCATCTGTGATCAATTTCTTTGATTGCAGCCTACTGTACTCTTTGGGTATGAATCTCACTGCCTTGTAGTTTGCAATATCTGCAAACCTTGGCACTTCCTGGATGGCAAAGAGTTGCTCATCCGGAAAGGTTTCAGAAATCTCAGTGAGAGGGATGGACGCCCCTTCTACTGGTTCTATTCGGGACAGGTGATCTGCTACTTGGTTTTCTGTCCCTTTTCTGTCTCTTATTTCTATATCAAACTCTTGCAAAAGCAACACCCATCTTATAAGTCTGGGTTTTGAATCCTGCTTTGTGAGTAGATATTTAAGAGCAGCATGATCAGTGTACACAATCACTTTTGATCCTACTAAATAGGATCTGAATTCGTCAATGACGTGCAGAAGCTTGTCATGCCTTTGTCCCAACACTGTACCAATGGCATGGTCACTGGCATCACACATCAATTCAAATGGTAATGTTCAGTCTGGTGCAGAGATGATTGGTGCTGTGACCAATTTAGCTTTTAGAGTCTCAAATGCCTGCACACACTCTTTATCAAAGATAAATGGCGTGTCAGCAGCTAGCAGGTTGCTAAGAGGTTTGGCGATTTTTGAAAAATCCTTTATAAACCTCCTATAGAATCCTGCATGCCCCAGAAAACTTCTGATTGCTTTAACATTGGTAGGTGGTGGTAATTTTTCAATTACCTCTACCTTAGCTTGATCCACCTCTATTCCTTTGTTTGAGATTTTGTGCCCAAGGACAATTCCTTCAGTCACCATAAAGTGACATTTTTCCCAGTTTAAAACCAGGTTAGTCTCTTGGCATCTCTTTAGAACAAGTGCTAGATGGTCAAGACAGGAGCTGAATGAGTCTCCAAATACTGAAAAGTCATCCATAAAGACTTCCAGAAATTTTTCCACCATATCAGAGAAAATTGAGAGCATGCACCTCTGAAAGGTTGCAGGTGCATTGCACAGACCAAATAGCATCCTTCTGTATGCAAATACTCCAGATGGACATGTGAATGCCGTTTTCTCTTGATCTTTTGGATCTACTGCAATATGATTGTAACCTGAATATTCATCCAGGAAGCAGTAGTATTCATGACCTGCTAGTCTTTCTAGCATCTGGTCTATGAATGGTAAAGAAAAATGATCCTTTCTGGTGGCTGTATTGAGCCTTCTATAATCAATACACATACGCCACCCTGTAACTGTTCTTGTAGGAACCAGTTCATTTTTTTCATTATGAACCACTGTCATGCCTCCCTTCTTAGGGATGACTTGGACAGGGCTTACCCAGGGGCTGTCAGAAATAGGATAAATAATCCCAGCCTCTAGTAATTTAGTGACTTCCTTCTGCACCACTTCCTTCATGGCTGGATTCAGCTGCCTTTGTGGTTGGACTACTGGCTTGGCGTCACCCTCCAATAAGATCTTGTGCATGCATCTGGCTGGGCTAATGCCCTTAAGATCACTGATGGACCACCCAAGAGCTGTCTTGTGTGTCCTTAGCACTTGAATTAGTGCTTCCTCTTCCTGTGGCTCTAAGGTAGAGCTTATGATTACAGGGAAGGTATCACCTTCTCCCAAAAATGCATATTTCAAGGATGGTGGTAATGGTTTGAGCTCGGGTTTTGGAGGTTTCTCCTCTTCCTGAAGGATTTTCAGGGGTTCTATTATTTTCTCTGATTCCTCCAGATCAGGCTGAACATCTTTAAAGATGTCTTCTAGCTCTGATTCGAGACTCTTAGCCATATTGACCTCTCTTACCAGAGAGTCAATAATATCAACACTCATGCAGTCATTTGGGGTGTCTGGATGTTGCATGGCTTTGACAACATTCAACTTGAACTCCTCCTCATTGACTCTCAAGGTTACTTCCCCTTTTTGGACGTCAATGAGGGTTCGGCCAGTTGCTAGGAAAGGTCTTCCTAGAATAAGAGTTGCACTCTTGTGCTCCTCCATTTCCAGCACCACAAAGTCAGTAGGAAAGGCAAATGGCCCAACCTTGACAATCATGTCTTCAATCATGCCTGATGGGTATTTAATGGAGCCATCAGCAAGTTGAAGACATATCCTGGTTGGTTTGATTTCATCAGTCAAACCAAGCTTTCTGATAGTAGATGCAGGTATTAGGTTGATACTTGCCCCAAGATCACATAAAGCTTGCTTGGTGCAATTACCCTCTAATGTGCATGGTATCATAAAGCTCCCGGGATCTTTAAGCTTCTCAGGTAAGATTTTCAGAATGACTGCACTACATTCTTCAGTGAGGTAGACTTTTTCAATTTCCCTCCAATCCTTCTTATGACTTAAGATCTCTTTCATGAACTTAGCATAAGAGGGTATTTGCTCAAGTGCTTTTGCAAACTGAATCTTTATTTCAAGAGTCCTGAGATAGTTTGCGAAGCGAGCAAATTGCTTATTGATGAGCGGATAATTTGTACGCTTTTTGGCATTGTTTTCAGTATGTTTTTAATATGATTTAGTTAGTTTTTAGTATATTTTTATTATTTTTTAGTTAAAATTCACTTTTCTGGACTTTACTATGAGTTTGTGTGTTTTTCTGTGATTTCAGGTATTTTCTGGCTGAAATTGAGGGACCTGAGCAAAAATCTGATTCAGAGACTAAAAAGGACTGCAGATACTGTTGGATTCTGACCTCCCTGCACTCGAAGTGGATTTTCTGGAGCTACAGAAGCCCAATTGGCGCGCTCTCAACGGTGTTGGAAAGTAGACATCCTGGGCTTTCCAGCAATATATGATAGTCCATACTTTGCCCAAGATTTGATGGCCCAAACCGGCGTTCAAAGTCACCCTCAGGAATTCCAGCGTTAAACGCCGGAACTGGCACCAAAATGGGAGTTAAACGCCCAAACTGGCACTAAAGCTGGCGTTTAACTCCAAGAAGAGTCTCTACACGAAAAAGCTTCATTGCTCAGCCCAAGCACACACCAAGTGGGCCCGGAAGTGGATTTTTATGTCATTTACTCATTTCTGTAAACCTTAGGCTACTAGTTCTCTATAAGTAGGACCTTTTACTATTGTATTTGTAGACTTTGGTAGCTATCTTCATTTTTATGCTATCTTAGATCACTGGGAGGCTGGCCTCACGGCCATGCCTAGACCTTGTTCTTATGTATTTTCAACGGTGGAGTTTCTACACACCATAGATTAAGGTGTGGAGCTCTGCTGTACCTCGAGTATTAATGCAATTACTATTGTTCTTCCATTCAATTCCGCTTGTTCTTGTTCTAAGATATCACTTGTTCTTCAACTTGATGAATGTGATGATCCGTGACACTCATCATCATTCTCACCTATGAACGTGTGACTGACAACCACCTCCGTTCTACCTTCGATTGGGTGAATATCTCTTGGATTCCTGATTGCACGATGCATGGTTGATCGCCTGACAACCAAGTGCTCGCCTGACAACCGAGCCAACCATTCCGTGAGATCAGAGTCTTCGTGGTATAGGCTAGAACTGATGGCAGCATTCAAGAGAATCCGGAAGGTCTAACCTTGTCTGTGGTATTCTGAGTAGGATTCAATGATTGAATGACTGTGACGTGCTTCAAACTCCTAGCAGGCGGGGCGTTAGTGACAGACGCAAAAGAATCGCTGGATTCTATTCCGGCCTGACCGAGAACCGACAGATGATTAGCCATGCTGTGACAGAGCATAGGAACATTTTCACTGAGAGGATGGGAGGTAGCCACTGACAACGGTGAAACCCTACATAAGCTTGCCATGGAAAGGAGTAAGAAGGATTGGATGAAGACAGTAGGAAAGCAGAGAGACGGAAGGGAAGGCATCTTCATGCGCTTATCTGAAGTTCCTACCAATGAATTACATAAGTATCTCTATCTTTATCTTTATGTTTTTATGCGTTCATCACCATATCCATTTGAGTTTGCCTGACTAAGATTTACAAGATGACCATAGCTTGCTTCATACTAACAATCTCCGTGGGATCGACCCTTACTCGCGTAAGGTTTATTACTTGGACGACCCAGTGCACTTGCTGGTTAGTTGTGCGAAGTTGTGTAATGCCATGGTATTGAACACCAAGTTTTTGGGGTTCATGACTGGGGATTATGAGAGTTGTGAAAAGTATTGTTCACAATTTCGTGCACCACTTATCCTGTTCCGCTTGGCGGAGTTTTTGAGGATAAGGCATTTTGGCTTTATATTCCTCAACCTTAGTTACTGCAGGTTTATTGCCTACAGAAGTGGGTTGGAAAGCCTTTTTAGAAAGATTGTTATCAGCACTTGTATGTGACTGATCTCCCACTGGCGTTTGAATGCCAGGGGTGGAAGCTGGAGTGGCGTTAGACGCCACCTCCTTATTTGTTACTGGCGTCTGAACGCCAGAACTGTGCTTCCTTTGGGCGTTCAACGCCAGATTCATGCTTGTTTCTGGCGTTGAACGCCAGGAATGAGCATGGTCTGGGCGTTCAGCGCCAACATTATTCCTCTCTGGGCTCTTATTGTCCTCAGAGGGATTTTGAGTAGCCATTTGTTCATTTCTTGGCTTCCTGCTGCTTTGAAGTGAGGTATTTAATGTTTTCCCACTCCTTAATTGAACTGCTTGGCATTCTTCTGTTATTTGTTTTGACAGTTGCTTTTCTGTTTGCTTTAACTGTACCTCCATATTCCTGTTAGCCATTCTTGTTTCTTGTAGTATTTCCTTGAATTCGGCTAGCTGCTGAGTGATGAGCGGATAATTTATACGCTTTTTGGCATTGTTTTTATATAGTTTTTAGTAAGTTTAAGCTACTTTTAGGGATGTTTTCATTCGTTTTTATGTTAAATTCACATTTCTGGACTTTACTATGAGTTTGTGTGTTTTTCTGTGATTTCAGGTAAATTCTGGCTGAAATTGAGGGATTTGAGCAAAACTCTGAAGAAGGCTGACAAAAGGACTGCTGATGCTGTTGGAATCTGACCTCCCTGCACTCGAAATGGATTTTCTGGAGCTACAGAACTCCAATTGGCGCGCTCTCAACGGCGTTGGAAATTAGACATCCAGGGCTTTCCAGCAATATATAATAGTCCATACTTTATTCGAAGAATGACGACGTAACTTGGCGTTGAACGCCAAGTTCATGCTGCTGTCTGGAGTTAAACGCCAGAAAAACGTCATGATCCGGAGTTGAACGCCCAAAACACGTCATAACTCGGAGTTCAACTCCAAGAAAAGCCTCAGCTCGTGGATTGATCAAGCTCAGCCCAAGCATACACCAAGTGGGCCCCGGAAGTGGATTTATGCATCAAATACTTACTCATGTAAACCCTAGTAGCTAGTCTAGTATATATAGGACACTTATCTATTGTATTAGACATCTTTGGTCTCAGTTTTGTTTTTATTCTTCATCTTAGGAGATCATTGATCACGTTAGGGGGGCTGGCCATTCGGCCATGCCTGAACCTCTTTTACTTATGTATTTTCAACGGTGGAGTTTCTGCACACCATAGATTAAGGGTATGGAGCTCTGCTGTACCTCAAGTATTAATGAAGTTCTATTTTCCTTTATTCAAAGCTCTCTTATTCTTATTCCAAGATATTCATTCGTACCCAAGAACATGATGAATGTGATGATAAGTAACCCTCATTATCATTCTCACTTATGAACGCGCGTGATTGACAACCACTTTCGTTCTACATGCAACAGAGCTTGAATGCGTATCTCTTAGATTCCCCAACAGAATCTTCGTGGTATAAGCTAGATAGATGGCGGCATTTATGAGGATCCGGAAAGTCTCACCTTGTCTGTGGTATTCCGAGTAGGATCCTGGGAATCCGGAAAGTCTAACCTTGTCTGTGGTATTCCGAGTAGGATTCCGGTAATGAATGACTGTGACGTGCTTCAAACTTGCAACCTGCTGGGCGTTAGTGACAGACGCAAAAGAATCAAGGGATTCTATTCCAGTAGGAGCGGGAACCAACCGGTGATTAGCCGTACTGTGACAGAGTGCGTGAGCATTAGTTTTCACTGCGAGGATGGGATGTAGCCATCAACCATGGGTGATGCCTCCAGACGATTAGCCGTGTGACTGACAACCGCATAGGATCATTTTCCCGAGAGGATTGAAAGTAGCCACAGCTGATGGTGAACCCCTATACAAAGCTTGCCATGGAAAGGGGTAAGAAGGATTGAGTAGAAGCAGTAGGAGAGCAGGCGTCCTTGAGCCATGCAGCATCTCCATTCGCTTATCTGAAATTCCCACCAATGAATCTGCATAAGTCTTCTATCCTTTTTACTATCTATTTTCTTATTTTTATTTTCGAAAACCCATAAACAAATTTAATCTGCCTAACTGAGATTTACAAGGTGACCATAGCTTGCTTCATACCAACAATCTCTGTGGGATCGACCCTTACTCACGTAAGGTTTATTACTTGGACGACCCAGTACACTTGCTGGTTAGTTGAACGGAGTTGTGGATTCAACCAGTGCCATAATAGAAGCCTTCATCTCAAAATAGTTAGAACATGGATCACAATTTCGTCCACCAAGTTTTTGGCGCCGTTGCCGGGGATTGTTCGAGTATGGACAACTGACGGTTCATCTTGTTGCTCAGATTAGGTAATTTTCTTTTCAAAAATATTTTTCAAAATTTTTCTTTTGTTTTTCGTTTTTCCTAACTTTATTTTCGACAAAAAATTAATAAAAAACAAAAAATTAGAAAATCATAAAAATAAAAAATATTTTGTGTTTCTTGTTTGAGTCTTGTGTTAATTTTTAAGTTTGGTGTCAATTGCATGCTTTTAAAAATTTTTCTTGCAATTTTCGAAAATCTCATGCATTCATAGTGTTCTTCATGATCTTCAAGTTGTTCTTGACAAGACTTCTTGTTTGATCTTGATGATTTCTTGTTTTGTGTTGTTTGTTGTTTTTCATGTGCATCTTTGCATCCATAATTTCCATGCATTAAAAATTTCTAAGTTTGGTGTCTTGCATGTATTCTTTGCATCAAAAATTTTTCAAAATAATGTTCTTGATGTTCATCATGATCTTCATAGTGCTCTTGGTGTTCATCTTGACATTCATAGCATTCTTGCATGCATCTTGTGTCTTGATCCAAAATTTTCATGTTTTGGGTCATTTTTGTGTTTTTCTTTAAAAATTAAAAAATCAAAAATATCTTTTCCTTATTTCCCTCAAAATTTTCGAAATTTTGGGTTGACTTGGTCAAAAATTTTTAAAATTAGTTGTTTCTTACAAGTCAAGTCAAAATTTCAATTTTAAAAATCTTATCTTTTCAAAATCTTTTTCAAAAATTATATCTTTTTCATTTTTTTTTACTTTTTCGAAATTTTCAAAAATCTTTTTCAAAATATTTTCAAAATATTTTTCTTATCTTTTATATCTAATTTTCGAAAATTAACTAACAAGTAATGTGATTGGTTCAAAAATTTGAAGTTTGTTACTTTCTTGTTAAGAAAGGTTCAATCTTTAAGTTCTAGAATCTTATCTTGTAGTTTCTTGTTAGTTAAGTAATTTTAAAAATTAAATCTTTTTCAAAATATCTTTTTCTTAAAAATCTTTTTATCTTTTTATCTTATCTTTTTCAAAAACTTTATCCTTTTCAAAATTTGATTTCAAATCTTTTATCTAACTTCTTATCTTCTTATCTTTTTCAAAATTTGATTTCAAATCTTTTTCAATCAACTAACTATTTAACTTTTTGTTTGTTTTTTTTATCTTTTTCAAAACGAACTAACTACCTATCCCTCTCTAATTTTCGAAAATATCTCATCTCTTTTTCAAAAATTCTTTTTAATTGTTTTAAATTTTAATTTTAATTATATTTTATCTTTAATTTTCAAAAATCACTAACCACTTTTTCAAAATCATTTTCGAAAATTTTCTATCTCTCCTCTTCTTCTATTTATTTATTTATTTACTAACACTTCCCTTTCTTCTTCTACTAACATAAAGGAATCTCTATACTGTGACATAGAGGATTCTTCTTTCTTTTCTTGTTTTCTTCTCTTTCATATGAGCAGGAACAGGGAAAAAGGCACTCTTGTTGAAGTTGATCCAGAACCTGAAAGGACTCTGAAGAGAAAATTAAGAGAAGCTAAATTAAATTATTCTAAAGGTAACCTTTCAGAAATTTTCGAACAAGAGAAGGAGATGGCAGCCGAAAATAATAATAATAATAATGCTAGGAGAATGCTTGGTGACTTCACAAAGCCAACATCCAAGTTTGATGGAAGAAGCATCTCCATTCCTGCCATTGGAGCCAATAACTTTGAGCTTAGGCCTCAACTAGTTGCATTAATGCAACAAAACTGCAAGTTTTATGGACTTCCATCTGAAGATCCTTATCAGTTTTTAACTGAGTTCTTGCAGATCTGTGAGACTGTAAAGACGAATGGAGTTAATCCTGAAGTCTACAGACTCATGCTTTTCCCTTTTGCTGTAAGAGACAGAGCTAGAATATGGTTGGATTCACAACCTAAGGATAGCCTGGACTCCTGGGATAAGCTGGTCACTGCCTTCTTGGATAAATTCTTTCCTCCTCAAAAGCTGAGCAAGCTGAGAGTGGATGTTCAAACCTTCAAACAAAAAGATGGTGAATCCCTCTATGAAGCTTGGGAAAGATACAAGCAGTTGACCAAAAGATGTCCATCTGACATGTTTTCAGAATGGACCCTATTAGATATATTCTATTATGGTCTCTCTGAATTTTCGAAAATGTCATTAGACCATTCTGCAGGTGGATCTATTCACCTGAAGAAAACACCTGAAGAGGCTCAAGAACTCATTGACATGGTTGCAAACAACCAGTTCATGTATACCTCTGAGAGGAATTCCGTGAATAGTGGGATACCTCAGAAGAAAGGAGTTCTTGAAATTGATGCTCTGAATGCCATATTGGCTCAGAACAAGATGTTGACTCAACAGGTCAACATAATCTCTCAAAATCTGAATGGATTGCAACATGCATCCAACAGTACTAGAGAGGCAGCTTCTGAAGAAGCTTATGATCCTGAGAACCCTGCCATGGCAGAGGTTAATTACATGGGTGAACCTTATGGAAACACTTATAACCCATCATGGAGAAATCATCCAAATTTCTCCTGGAAGGATCAACAAAAGCCTCAACAAGGCTTTAACAATGGTGGACGCAATAGGCTGGGCAATAGCAAGCCATATCCATCATCTTCTCAGCAACAGACAGAGAATTCTGAACAAAACACCTCTAATTTAGCCAATATAGTCTCTGATCTGTCAAAGGCCACTTTCAGTTTCATGAATGAAACCAGATCTTCCATTAGAAATTTGGAAGCACAAGTGGGCCAGCTGAGTAAGAAAGTTATTGAAACTCCTCCCAGTACTCTCCCAAGCAATACAGAAGAAAATCCAAAAGGAGAGTGCAAGGCCATTGATTTAATCAAAGTGGCCGAATGCATAGGGGAGGAGGAGGACGAAAATCCTAGTGAGGAAGACCTCCGGGGATGTCCTTCAAGCAAGAAGGAGTTTCCTATTAAGGATCCTGAGGAATCTGAGGCTCATACAGTGACCATAGAGATTCCATTAAACCTCCTTCTGCCATTCATGAGCTCTGAAGACTATTCATCCTCTGAAGAGGATGAAGATGTGACTGGAGAGCAAGTTGCTCAATATTTAGGAGCTATCATGAAGCTGAATGCCAAGCTGTTTGGTAATGAGACTTGGGAAAGTGAACCTCCCTTGCTCATTAGTGAACTAGACACTTGGATTCAGAAAACTCTACCTCAAAAGAAACAAGATCCTGGCAAGTTCTTAATACCTTGTACCATAGGCACCATGAGCTTTGAAAAAGCTCTATGTGATCTGGGATCAGGGATAAATCTGATGCCACTTTCTGTAATGGAGAAGCTAGGGATCATTGAGGTACAACCTGCCTTGTTCTCATTACAATTGGCAGACAAGTCCATGAGACAAGCTTATGGAATAGTAGAGGACGTGTTAGTAAAGGTTGAAGGCCTTTACATCCCTGCTGATTTCATAATCATAGACACTAGGAAGGAAGATGATGAATGCATCATCCTAGGAAGACCTTTCCTAGCCACAGCAGGAGCTGTGATAGATGTCAACAGAGGAGAATTAGTCCTTCAATTGAATGGGGACTACCTCGTGTTTAAAGCACATGGCCATCCCTCTGTGACAGAAGAGAGTAAGCAGGAAGAGCTTCTCTCAGTTCAGAGTCAAGAAGAGCCCACACAGTCAAACTCTAAGTTTGATGTTGTGAGGCCACAACCAAACTCTAAGTTTGGTGTTCAAACTCCATATCCAAACTCTAAGTTTGGTGTTGGCAACTATACAACATTGACCTGATCACCTTGTGGCTCCATGAGAGCCACTGTCAAGCTATTGACATTAAAGAAGCGCTTGTTGGGAGGCAACCCAATTTTATTTATCTAATTTTATTTTATTTTGTTTTAGTGTTATTTTTGTGTTTAATTAGGTACATGATTATGAGGAGTCACGAAAAAATAAAAAAAAATTAAAAACAGAGTCAAAAACAGAAGAAAAAAATTTTTCACCCTGGAGGACGCACGGGCTGGCGTTCAACGCCAGTAAGGTGCATCTGGCCGGCGTTCAACGCCAGAACAGAGCACCATTCTAGCGCTGAACGCCAGAAACAAGCAACAACCTGGCGTTAAACGCCAGGAAGGTGCACAGAGAGGACAAACTGGCGCTGAACGCCAGAAACAAGCATGAAACTGGCGTTCAACGCCAGAAACATGCATTACATGGGCGTTGAACGCCCAGAACGTGCATCAATGGGCGTTTGAACGCCAGAATGATGCATGAAGGCATTTTACATGCCTATATGGTGAAGGAATGGTATTTCTTTTCACCTCAGGATCTGGGGACCCCACAGGATCCCCACCTCAGGATCTGTGGACCTCATAGGATCCCCACCTACCATATTCCCACCTTACCTCTTAATCCTATTTTTGTGATTTGCATCCCCCATGTCACAAATCCCAACACTCCTCACATCAACCCACTCTTCCCCATAAACCCCACCTACCTTCATAAAATTCAAAACCTCTTTCCTACCCAATCCCACCCATATAGCCGAATCCATCTCCCCTCACTCACTCCATTTTCTTCTTCTTCTTCTTCCTCTCTTCTTTCTTCTCTTGCTCGAGGGCGAGCAATATTTTAAGTTTGGTGTGGTAAAAGCATAGCTTTTTTGCTTTTCCATTACCATTAATGGCACCTAAGGCCAGAGAAACCTCAAAGGGAAGACAAAAGCTTCCACCTCTGAGTCTTGGGAGATGGTAAAAATATAAGCCGTCATAGCTCAGTGGTAGAACATGTGGCTGCAAATCAAGAGATCCCTGAGATACCTCAGGGGATAAATTGTCCTCCACACAAACATTGGAAGCAATTAAGGGTGGAACATCATGAGCACTCCATCATTCTCCAAGAAATAAGAGAAGATCAAAGAGCAATGAGGGAGGAGCAACAAAGGCAAGGAAGGGACATAGAAGAGCTGAAGAACATCATTGGTCCTTCAAGAAGAAGACACCACTAAAGGTGGATTCATTCCTTGTTCTTTATTTCTTTCTATTTTTGGTTTTTAAATGTTGTGTTTATCTATGTTTTGTGTCTCTACTTCATGATCATTAGTATGTAACCATGCCTTAAAGCTATGAATAAAATCCATTAATCCTTCACCTCTCTTAAATGAAAAATGTTTTAATTCAAAAGAACAAGAAGTACATGAATTTCGAATTCATCCTTGAATTTAATTTAATTATATTGATGTGGTGGCAATACTTTTGTTTTCTGAATGAATGCTTGAACAGTGCATATTTTTGATCTTGTTGTTTATGAATGTTAAAATTGTTGGCTCTTGAAAGAATGATGAACAAAGAGAAATGTTATTGATGATCTGAAAAATCATGAAATTGATTCTTGAAGCAAGAAAAAGCAGTGAAAAAGAAGAAGCATTCGAAAAAAAAAATGGAGCTAAAAAGAGTATATAGAAAAAGAAGGAGCAATAGAAAAAGCCAATAGCCCTTAAAACCAAAAGGCAAGGGTAGCAAGGATCCAAGGCTTTGAGCATCAATGGATAGGAGGGCCCAAGGAAATTAAATCCAGGCCTAAGCGGCTAAATCAAGCTGTCCCTAACCATGTGCTTGTGTCATGAAGGTCCAAGTGAAAAGCTTGAGACTGAGTGGTTAAAGTCGTGATCCAAAGCAAAAAAGAGTGTGCTTAAGAGCTCTGGACACCACTAACTGGGGACTCTAGCAAAGCTGAGTCACAATCTGAAAAGGTTCACCCAGTCATGTGTCTGTGGCATTTATGTATCCGGTGGTAATACTGGAAAACAAAGTGCTTAGGGCCACAGCCAAGACTCAAAAGTAGCTGTGTTCAAGAATTAACATGCTTAACTAGGAAAGTCAATAACACTATCCGAAATTCTAAGTTCCTAGAGAAGCCAATCACTCTGAACTTCAAAGGAGAAAGTGAGATGCCAAAACTGTTCAGAAGCAAAAAGCTACAAGTCCCGCTCATCTAATTAAATTAATATTCATTGATATTCTGCAATTTATAGTATATTCTCTTCTTTTATCCTATTTGATTTTCAGTTGCTTGGGGACAAGCAACAATTTAAGTTTGGTGTTGTGATGAGCGGATAATTTATACGCTTTTTGGCATTGTTTTTATATAGTTTTTAGTAAGTTTAAGCTACTTTTAGGGATGTTTTCATTAGTTTTTATGTTAAATTCACATTTCTGGACTTTACTATGAGTTTGTGTGTTTTTCTGTGATTTCAGGTAAATTCTGGCTGAAATTGAGGGATTTGAGCAAAACTCTGAAGAAGGCTGACAAAAGGACTGCTGATGCTGTTGGAATCTGACCTCCCTGCACTCGAAATGGATTTTCTGGAGCTAAAGAACTCCAATTGGCGCGCTCTCAACGGCGTTGGAAATTAGACATCCAGGGCTTTCCAGCAATATATAATAGTCCATACTTTATTCGAAGAATGACGACGTAACTTGGCGTTGAACGCCAAGTTCATGCTGCTGTCTGGAGTTAAACGCCAGAAAAACGTCATGATCCGGAGTTGAACGCCCAAAACACGTCATAACTCGGAGTTCAACTCCAAGAAAAGCCTCAGCTCGTGGATTGATCAAGCTCAGCCCAAGCATACACCAAGTGGGCCCCGGAAGTGGATTTATGCATCAAATACTTACTCATGTAAACCCTAGTAGCTAGTCTAGTATATATAGGACACTTATCTATTGTATTAGACATCTTTGGTCTCAGTTTTGTTTTTATTCTTCATCTTAGGAGATCATTGATCATGTTAGGGGGGCTGGCCATTCGGCCATGCCTGAACCTCTTTTACTTATGTATTTTCAACGGTGGAGTTTCTGCACACCATAGATTAAGGGTGTGGAGCTCTGCTGTACCTCAAGTATTAATGAAGTTCTATTTTCCTTTATTCAAAGCTCTCTTATTCTTATTCCAAGATATTCATTCGTACCCAAGAACATGATGAATGTGATGATAAGTAACCCTCATTATCATTCTCACTTATGAACGCGCGTGATTGACAACCACTTTCGTTCTACATGCAACAGAGCTTGAATGCGTATCTCTTAGATTCCCCAACAGAATCTTCGTGGTATAAGCTAGATAGATGGCGGCATTTATGAGGATCCGGAAAGTCTCACCTTGTCTGTGGTATTCCGAGTAGGATCCTGGGAATTCGGAAAGTCTAACCTTGTCTGTGGTATTCCGAGTAGAATTCCGGTAATGAATGACTGTGACGTGCTTCAAACTTGCAACCTGCTGGGCGTTAGTGACAGACGCAAAAGAATCAAGGGATTCTATTCCAGTAGGAGCGGGAACCAACCGGTGATTAGTCGTACTGTGACAGAGTGCGTGAGCATTAGTTTTCACTGCGAGGATGGGATGTAGCCATCAACCATGGGTGATGCCTCCAGACGATTAGCCGTGTGACTGACAACCGCATAGGATCATTTTCCCGAGAGGATTGAAAGTAGCCACAGCTGATGGTGAACCCCTATACAAAGCTTGCCATGGAAAGGGGTAAGAAGGATTGAGTAGAAGCAGTAGGAGAGCAGGCGTCCTTGAGCCATGCAGCATCTCCATTCGCTTATCTGAAATTCCCACCAATGAATCTGCATAAGTCTTCTATCCTTTTTACTATCTATTTTCTTATTTTTATTTTCGAAAACCCATAAACAAATTTAATCTGCCTAACTGAGATTTACAAGGTGACCATAGCTTGCTTCATACCAACAATCTCTGTGGGATCGACCCTTACTCACGTAAGGTTTATTACTTGGATGACCCAGTACACTTGCTGGTTAGTTGAACGGAGTTGTGGATTCAACCAGTGCCATAATAGAAGCCTTCATCTCAAAATAGTTAGAACATGGATCACAATTTCGTCCACCACTGAGTTAGAAAATCCAGCTGCTGATTGAATTCATTAGCTTGATCTACAGGACTGAGTTCAGCAGTTACTGTTTTCGCTTCTTCTTTCGTGGAGGATTCACTGCTTAGGTACATATGCTGATTTCTGGCAACTGTATCAATAAGCTCTTGAGCTTCTTCAATTATTTTTCTCATATGTATAGATCTACCAGCTGAGTGGTCTAGAGAAATCTGAGCTTTTTCTGTAAGCCCATAGTAGAAGATGTCTAGTTGCACCCACTCTAAAAACATTTTAGAGGGGCATTTTCTTAGCATCTCTCTGTATCTCTCCCAGGCATCATAAAGGGATTCATTATCTCCTTGTTTGAAGCCTTGGATGCTTAGCCTTAGCTGTGTCATCCGTTTTGGAGGGAAATAGTGATTCAGGAATTTTTCTGACAGCTGTTTCCATGTTTTTATGTTGTTCTTAGGCTGATTATTTAACCACCTCTTAGCTTGATCTTTTACAGCAAATGGAAACAGTAATAATCTGTAGACATCCTGATCTACTTCCTTATCATGTACTGTGTCAGCAATTTGTAAAAATTGTGCCAGAAACTCTGTAGGTTCTTCCTGTGGAAGATCGGAATACTGGCAGTTTTACTGCACCATGATAATGAGCTGAGGATTCAACTCAAAGCTACTAACTCCAATGGAGGGTATACAGATACTACTCCCATATGAAGCAGTAGTGGGGTTAGCATATGACCCCAGAGTCCTCCTGGACTGTTCATTTCCACTTAGTTCCATGATGGAATAAAGGAGATGATATGTATGTTGATATTATTTATTTTATAAAAAATTAATTTATAAAATAAAATAAAAACGAGATAAATAAAAGAAATTGAAAATATTTTGAAATTGAAATCTGAATTTTTATATAAAATTTTCGAAAATGTAGTTTAAAAATTAGTTAGAAAAGATATTTTTTTTGAATTTTGAATTTTATGATGAAAGAGAAAAACACACAAAAGACACAAGACTTAAAATTTTTAGATCTAATGCTCCTTATTTTTGAAAATTTTTGGAGGGAAAACACCAAGGAACACCAAACTTAAAAATTTTAAGATCAAAACACAAGAAAGACTCAAGAACACCAAGAAGATTCACAAGAACACCAAGAACAAAAGGAAGAACACCAAACTTAAAATTTTTAGAAAACCAAGACAAATTTTCGAAAATTAAAGAAAAATTAACAAGAAAACACCAAACTTAGAGTTTGGCACAAGATTCAATCAAAGAAAAATTATTTTTGAAAAAGATTCCAAAGAAGATACCCAATTATCAAGAACAACTACTAAAGCTCCAGCCAATTGGGCAGCAACTTCAGTGTTGATTTTAAAGAGTATTATATTTATGGATAAAAGTATAAAATTTTTGAAAGTTAATGTTTTGAAAAAGTACAAGAAAAACAAGAAAGGACACATACAAGAAAAAACTCAAGATCAAACAAGCAAGATAAACAAGAACAACTTGAAGATCAATAAAGAACAAAGAACACAAGTTCGAAAATTTAAACAAAAATATAAAATATGCAATTAACACCAAACTTTGAACAGGACACTAAACTCACAAAAAAAAATTAAAAATTGATAAAGAAAAATAATATTTTTGAAAAAATTTTTAAAAAGGGATAATAAAAGATGCAATTCTAGTAAAAAAAAAGAGGGTAAATTCTTCCTAATCTAAGCAACAAAATAAACCTTTAGTTGTTCAAACTCGAACAATCCCCGGCAACGGCGCCAAAAACTTGGTGCACGAAATTGCAATAACACTTTTTGCAATCCGCACAACTAACCAGCAAGTGCACTGGGTCGTCCAAGTAATACCTTACGTGAGTAAGGGTCGATCCCCCGGAGATTATTGGTTTGAAGCAGACTATGTTTACTTTATTAATCTTAGTCAGGATGTCAATAAGATTATTTGGATTTAATT
The DNA here is from genome assembly GCF_003086295.3 of Arachis hypogaea. Taxonomy (NCBI): domain Eukaryota; kingdom Viridiplantae; phylum Streptophyta; class Magnoliopsida; order Fabales; family Fabaceae; genus Arachis; species Arachis hypogaea. The sequence goes on along the minus strand of NC_092040.1, from coordinate 68,150,570 downwards.
GTAAGAAGTCAAAGTATTTGGAATAAGGAATTGTTACTTTATTAATGGAGAATATGTTGGAGTTTTGGAGATGCTTTGCCCTCTGAATTTCTGCAATGTAATATTCAACTCAATTGTTTGTAAAGTCCATCCATGGCAAGCTGTATGTAGGGTGTCACCATTGTCAGTGGCTACTTCCCATCCTCTCAGTGAAAACGGTCCAGATGCTCTGTCACAGCACGGCTAATCAGCTGTCGGTTCTCGATCATGTTGGAATAGGATCCATTGATCCTTTTGCGTTTGTCATCACGCCCAGCAATCGCGAGTTTGAAGCTCGTCACAGCCATTCAATCCTTGAATCCTACTCGAAATACCACAGACAAGGTTTAGACTTTCCAGATCCTCAAGAATGGCCGCCATCAGTTCTAGCTTATACCACGAAGATTCTGATTAAGGAAGCTAAGAGATGCTCATCCAATCTGATGTAGAACGGAGGTGTTTGTCAGGCACACGTTCATGGATTGAGGAAGGTGATGAGTGTCACAGATCATCACCTCCTTCATAATTAAGTGCGAATGAACATCTTAGATAGGAACACACACATGTTTGAATGAAATAGAAACAATTGCATTAATTCATTGAGACGCTGCAGGGCTCCTCACCCCCAACAATGGAGTTTAGAGACTCATGCCGTCAAAGTGTATAAAATTCAGATCTGAAAATGTCATCAGGTACAAGATAAGTCTCTAAAAGCTGTTTAAATAGTAAACTAGTAACCTAGGTTTACAGAATATGAATAAACTAAGATAATTGGTGCAGAAATCCACTTCTGGGGCCCACTTGGTGTGTGCTAGGGCTGAGAATAAAGCTATCCACGTGCTGAGGCTTTTCTTGGAGTTGAACTCCAAGTTATAACGTGTTTTGGGCGTTCAACTCCGGATCATGACGTGTTTCTGGCGTTTAACTCCAGACAGCAGCATGTACTTGGCGTTCAACGCCAAGTTACGTCGTCTATCTTCGCGAAAAGTATGAACTATTATATATTTCTGGAAAGCCCTAGATATCTACTTTCCAACGCAGTTGAGAGCGCGCCAATTGGACTCCTGTAGCTCCAAAAAATCCATTGCGAGTGCAAGAAGGTCAGGATCCAACAGCATCAGCAGTCCTTTTTCAGCCTAACTCAGATTTTTGCTCAACTCCCTCAATTTCAGCCAGAAAGTACCTGAAATCACAGAAAAACAGACAAACTCATAGTAAAGTCCAAAAATATGATTTTTGACTAAAAACTAATAATATTCTACTAAAAACTAATTAAAACATACTAAAATCTACATGAAATTACCCCCAAAAAGCGTATAAAATATCCGCTCATCATGACATTAAAAGAGCGCTTGTTGGGAGGCAACCCAACCTGATGTAGTTTCTTTTCATAGCTATTTCAATAAAAAGGTTGAATAATTGGTCTGTATTGCAAGGAGCTAAGTTTGGTGTTGCACACCAAAACAATTTAAGGGAGAATGAAGGATTCTAAGTTTGGTGTTCCACCAAAATCTCATTTAAAAGAACATTCTCACTTCCTGCACAATGCTAGCTCCAAGCAATCAGACAAATTATTCAACTATTTAACTGTTTTTTAGCTTTAATTCCATAACCTTTAGCAAGGACACAAGGTTTCACATATGGTTGATTTGTTGCATCAGAGGCTGTGGCAAATAATTAAGTTTGGTGTTCCCACACCAAAATAAATCCATAAGCCACACTCAATTTATGCATACTAACCATGCACTTAAGGGCTTGAGAAGCAAGCAACTTTTGAGAATTATGCAGGACATGAGTCAACAATTGAAGATATTATGCATCTTAACTCAAAGAGAACACAACAGAAGGAAGAATCAAAGGGCTGCAACTTCAAAGGTTGTATCTAAACTTAATCCTTGCTGTTGTGAAGTGTTTTGAATCTTGAAACCATTGTATGTCCTGCTAAAGTGTTTATCTAGTTGCAAGTGGAATTGTTTGTTAAGAATGCTTATTTGCATAAGTGCTTGTCATTCATCACTTAGCTTTAAATTTTGTTTTGTTTCCCATATGCTTGAATAAAAGAGAATGGTTTGAATTAGAAAGTAAATATCCAATGTTGCATAAGTTAGAATGGAAGTTAATGGTGGTATATGTGTTTGATTAAATGCATAACTCATGAAATAATTGCTGCATAATATAATTTTCATTGAAGTGTGAGCTAGCTTACTGTTATAAAGGTTCCTATCAGTAAAGAAAAAGCCCTTGAGAACAAAAATAAAACAGAAAGAAAAGGAAGTAGAAAAAGCCAATGTGGCAAGAAAAATAAAGAATAAAGGCTGGACACCAATAACTTGGACCCTAGGACACATGCCTGTGGTGTTCTTGTACTAGGATATGCTTGGACAAGTAAATTCTGAGGGGTATTTCAAAACCCGGTCACTTAGATCAACTGATTTGGGATGGCCAATTGAAAGTCCACAATAAAGAGCAACCTAGATATAGAACATTTAGTTATCCAAAGAGATGCTGGGCATCAATGATCCTAGGAGGAAATAGTGAGCCATGTGTTTGTGGTGGAAAGATGTTGAGTAAAAATAAAGCCAAAGGCTACTACTGCAACATTAGACACCAAGCCTTCAAAGAATAATAAGCTTGTTAAGCAACATGAGAAAAGAAAAGTTAGCAAGGGAGCAATTAAAGAGTAAACCTTATAACAGCAAGTTTAGTAAGCCTTTGAGGAAAAATGTATATTATGTAACAGCAAACAATAACTTGGGTTGTCATTGTCTGCATAAAAACTCCATGAATCAAGTTCTGCTATATGCCTAATAAGGATATGTTTGCTCTTCTTGTTCAATTCATTTTCTCTTAGTTTTGATGCTTGCTTGGGGACAAACAAGAATTAAGTTTGGTGTTGTGATGACAGGTCATCATATACCCATTTTTCAAGCTAATTTCACTTGTTTTATTAGTCTTTATGCACTTTCTTGCATCCTAAGTAAGTGATTTGGAATGAAAATGCATAACTTCTTTAAATCAAACAACCACCATTAAATTGATGCTAAATCATGAGGTTTGAGCTAAAATTAATTGATTTTTAATGATTTATAAACCTTATGAGTTTAGAGATACTTTGATTGGTTATTTTGGTTTCTTGTAGGTGAAGAAAGGAAGAAAAGAAGAAAAACGTGGCTTAAGAAGTGTGACCATGGGAGGAGAAGTGTGGTGCAACATAGAAGGAGGAAGCAAACACTGCCCTCCACAAGGGCACACTGCCCTCCAGGAGAGCAGCATAGTGAACCAAGCTTCCAAAGAAATTCTGCCCTGCCCTCTTCAAGAGCAATATCAGGCTCATCAAAGAAATAAATTCAAGGAAAAAGCCTACCAATGCTTGCCACAAGGTTCGAACTCATGAGCAAGGGGGAGTGGGGGAGCGCTCAAGCACAATGAAAATAAGCCAAAAATTGGCCGAAATGCTCCCAGGAAGTCTCGAACACGAAGGCTTCACTAAGAAAGCAAGGAAGCTGCACCACTTGAGCGCTACCCTGATGATGTCCAAGACTTGGCACGCGAAATATTTCAAATGCACCATGACGCACACTGCCCTGCCCCCCACAAGGGCAGGGCAGCATTTCTTGGTGCATGGTGCAACATTTTGGCTCGGCCAGCAGCACGCACGCACGGGCAGCTTGGTGCACCATGGCAACTCTGCCCTGCCCTCCACAAGGGCAGGGCAGCATCCTGCAGCACCACACGCACCAACACGCACGCACAAGGGCCGCACGCACCATTTTCTGCCTTGCCCTCCACAAGGGCAGGGCAGCCTCCTGGAAGCCACTTTTCTCATGGGCTGAAATTGGATAAAAAATTCCAATTTAATTCAATTCTTCACCAAATCAAAAGCCCATCCAAATTCCAAAATCCAAGAATAGAAAGTGTATAAATAGGAGATAGTTTGATCTAATTAGGACATTTTTTTTGGAGCTTTGAACCTTTTCTTTTACTTTTGACTTTTGAACCTTCTCTTTGAGACTTTACTGAGAGCTAGGCACTGAGATTTCAGAGAATTGGGGAGGAGAATTGATCTCTCTTCTTCCTCGTTCTTGCTTGAGCATTTTTTACTTTTCTTGTTTGAGTCTTGGGTGTGAAGAATTGAGGAATTTCTGTCTCAATCTCCATTCAAGATCTCTTTAATTTCTCTTCTGCATAATTGAGTTCAATTTCATTTTCTTTACTGCTTCTTCTTTAATTTCTTGTTAATTGCTTTGTGAATTTGGATCTGGGAAGGCAATTGAGATCTAGACTTTGCTATCTAGTCTTTGGAGTCCTGAGATCCCATTTTCCTTTTTGGTTCATCTGTGAACCCCTGCTGCAATTTAATTTCATTTCCTGTTTGAATTCTAGTTACTTCCAATTCATCTTCTGCTTTATTAATTGTTGCAATTTAATTTCCCTTGCTGAAATTTTGAATTCCCAATCCTCAACTCCTCTTTTTTCATTCAAGAAATTTACATTTCTTGCATTTTAAGTTACTGCAATTTACATTTCTTGCACTTTAAGTTTCAGTCATTTAATTTCTTGTTCTTTAAGATTCAGCACCTTTACTTTCCGTTCTCTTTAATTTCTGCAATTCATCCCTCTCCCTTTACATTTCCTGTTATTTACTTACTGTTGGATACAAAATCACTCAACCAATACTTGATTCGCTTGACTAAATCAACCACTAAACTAAAATTGCTCAATTCTTCAATCCCTGTGGGATCGACCTCACTCCCGTGAGTTTTATTACTTGATGCGACCCGGTACACTTGCCCGTGAGTTTTGTGTTGGATCGTTTTCCACACATCACAAGGGAGCGCTACATATTCCCTCAAGGGACCAAGGCACAATGCTCTGCTCACTTTGTGAGCTGAGCACAATTTGAAGCCAAGAAACAAGGAAAGGAAAAACAATGCTCAGCTCACCAAGTGAGCATTATCGGGCATTCATCAAAAGAAAATCAAAGGAAATAAGTTGCCAATGCTTGCTCCAAGGTTTGAACCCATGACCTAAGGGAAGGGGGGAAGCACTACTCACAAGGAAAATAAGCCAAAAATTGGCAAATTGCCACCTCCAGGATTCGAACTCAACACCCTAAGGAAGCAAGAAGCAAGGCGCCACATCCTTCACCAAGAAGAAAAATCCAGCGCATGCTTCCCTCAAGTTTCGAACCAAGGACCTCCCTTGGAAGAGCCAATGCTCAGCTCACTTAGTGAGCAGAGCACTACACTTGGTGCATCACTCAACACAAGACACGGACCAAGGGCGGGCAGCGCGCAACAAAGGACACGGTCCAGGAAGTAGGACGCGCGCAAAATGGGCACACAAGGCCTCAATGCTCAGCTCAACTTGTGAGCTGAGCATTCCCCTGGTACCCCCCCCTCAACGTTGCACGCTACAAGGGAATCCACACAAGGCCTCAATGCTCAGCTCAACTTGTGAGCTGAGCATCCTCCTGGAACCAAATTCTTCATGGGCTGAAAATTGAATTAAAAATCCAACTTAATTCATTTCTTCACCAAATCAAAAGCCCATCCAAATTCTGAAATCCAAGAATAGAAAGTGTATAAATAGGAGCTAGTTTGATGTAAAGAGGACCTCTAGGATCACTTTTGAATTTTCCTTTTTACTTTCATTTTAAGCTTTTACTTTTGAATTTAGATCTTAGAGAATTGGGAAGGAGAATTGATCTCTCTTCTTTCTTGTTCTTACTTGAGCACTCTTTAATTTTCTTGCTTTGGATCTTGGGTGAAGAATTGAAGAACTTCTGTTTCAATCTCACCTTGAGATCTCTTGTTTACTCTTTCTGCATAATTGAATTTCAAATTCCATTTACTGCTTCATCTTCTACTCTTTCTGCAATCTACTTTCATTTATTTCTTCTGCAATTATTCTTGTTGGATCAAGGAAGGATTTGAGATCTAGACTTGTTATCTAGTCTCTTCCACTCCTGAGATCTTCATCCTCCTTTAAATTGCTGCAAATTAAGCATCGCTCATTTTCTGTTTTCAGATCTTCAAAGCATTTTTACTTTTTCTGTTGAGATCTATTTCCATTTAATCAATCATCTACTCTTCTATTTGTTGCAATTTACCTTTGCTTGTTTAAATTCTGCAATCCCAACTCCTAATTCCTTTTATGATTCAAGTAATTTACATTTCTTGCACTTTAAGCTTCAGTTACTTACATTTCTTGCGATCTAAGTTTCTATGCTTTACATTACTTGCACTTTAAGATTCAGCCTCTTTACTTTCTTGCTCTTTACTTTACTGCAATCTTCCCTTCTCCCTTTACATTTCAAGCAATTTAGCTTCTGTTAATGATAAACCACTCAACCAATACTTGATTCGCTTGACTAAATCAACCACTAAACTAAAATTGCTCAATCCTTCAATCCCTGTGGGATCGACCTCACTCATGTGAGTTATATTACTTGATGCGACCCGGTGCACTTGCCAGTGAGTTTTAAGTCGGATCGTTTTCCGAACATCAATGCACCGGCAACCTTTCAGAGATGCATGCTCTCTATTTTCTCTGATATGGTGGAAAACCTTTTGGAAGTCTTCATGGACGACTTCTCAGTATTTGGAGATTCATTCAGCTCCTGTCTTGAACATGTAGCACTTGTTCTGAAAAGGTGCCAAGAGACCAACCTAGCTTTAAACTGGGAGAAATGTCACTTTATGGTGACTGAAAGAATTGTCCTTGGACACAAAATTTCGAACAAGGGGATAGAGGTGGATCAAGCCAAGGTAGAGGTAATTGAAAAATTACCACCACCTACCAATGTTAGGCAATCAGAAGCTTACTGGGACATGCAGGATTTTATAGGAGGTTTATAAAGGATTTTTCAAAAATTGCAAAACCCCTAAGCAACCTGCTAGCTGCTGACACACCATTTATCTTTGACAGAGAGTGTCTGCAAGCCTTTGAGACTCTAAAGGCTAAGTTGGTAACAGCACCTGTCATATCTGCACTAGACTGGACATTACCATTTGAATTAATGTGTGATGCCAGTGACCATGCTATTGGTGCAGTATTAGGACAGAGGTATAATAAGCTTCTGCACGTCATTTACTATGCTAGCTCTGTTCTAAATGACGCACAGAAGAATTACACAACCACAGAAAAAGAGCTGTGGTGCACAAAATTGTGATCAATACTTTTCATAAATCAAATAATCCCCGGTAATGAATCCCAAAAACTTGGTGTTCAATACCATGGCATAAACACAACTTCGCACAACTAACCCGCAAGTGTACTGGGTCGTCCAAGTAATAAACCTTACGCGAGTAAGGGTCGATCCCACAGAGATTGTTGGTATGAAGCAAGCTATGGTCATCTTGTAAATCTTAGTCAGGCAAACTCAAATGGATATAGTGATAGACGCATAAAACACAAAGATAAAGATAGAGGTACTTATGTAATTCATTGGTAGGAACTTCAGATAAGCGCATGAAGATGCCTTCCCTTCCGTCTCTCTGCTTTCCTACTGTCTTCATCCAATCCTTCTTACTCCTTTCCATGGCAAGCTTATGCAAGGGTTTCACCGTTGTCAGTGGCTACCTCCCATCCTCTCAGTGAAAATATTCCTATGCTCTGTCACAGCATGGCTAATCATCTGTCGGTTCTCGGTCAGGCCGAAATAGAATCCAGTGATTCTTTTGTGTCTGTCACTAACGCCCCGCCTGCTAGGAGTTTGAAGCACGTCACAGTCATTCAATCATTGAATCCTACTCAGAATACCACAGACAAGGTTAGACCTTCCGGATTCTCTTGAATGCCGCCATCAGTTCTAGCCTATACCACGAAGACTCTGATCTCACGAAATGGTTGGCTCGGTTGTCAGGCGAGCACTCGGTTGTCAGGCGATCAACCATGCATCGTGCAATCAGGAATCCAAGAGATATTCACCCAATCGAAGGTAGAACGGAGGTGGTTGTCAGTCACACGTTCATAGGTGAGAATGATGATGAGTGTCACGGATCATCACATTCATCAAGTTGAAGAACAAGTGATATCTTAGAACAAGAACAAGCGGAATTGAATGGAAGAACAATAGTAATTGCATTAATACTCGAGGTACAGCAGAGCTCCACACCTTAATCTATGGTGTGTAGAAACTCCACCGTTGAAAATACATAAGAACAAGGTCTAGGCATGGCCATGAGGCCAGCCTCCCAATGATCTAAGATAGCATAACAATGAAGATAGCTACCCCTTGATATCTCAATACAATAGTAAAAGGTCCTACTTATAGAAAACTAGTAGCCTAAGGTTTACAAAAATGAATAAATGACATAAAAATCCACTTCCGGGCCCACTTGGTGTGTGCTTGGGCTGAGCAATGAAGCATTTTCGTGCAGAGACTTCTCTTGGAGTTAAACGCCAGCTTTTATGCCAGTTTGGGCGTTTAACTCCCATTTTGGTGCCAGTTCCAGCGTTTAACGCTGGGATTTCTGAGGGTGACGTTGAACGCCAGTTTGGGCCATCAAATCTTAGGCAAAGTATGGACTATCATATATTGCTGGAAAGCCCAGGATGTCTACTTTCCAACGCCGTTGAGAGCGCGCCAATTGGGCTTCTGTAGCTCCAGAAAATCCACTTCAAGTGCAGGGAGGTCAGAATCCAACAGCATCTGCAGTCCTTTTTAGTCTCTGAATCAGATTTTTGCTCAGGTCCCTCAATTTCAGCCAGAAAATACCTGAAATCACAGAAAAACACACAATCTCATAGTAAAGTCCAGAAAAGTGAATTTTAACTAAAAACTAATAAAAATATACTAAAAACTAACTAGATCATACTAAAAACATACTAAAAATAATGCCAAAAAGCGTACAAATTATCCGCTCATCACAACACCAAACTTAAATTGTTGCTTGTCCTCAAGCAACTGGAAATCAAACAAGATAAAAAGAAGAGAATATGCAATGAATTCCAAAAACATCTATGAAGATCAGTATCAATTAGATGAGCGGGGCTTTTAGCTTTTTGCCTCTGAACAGTTTTGGCATCTCACTCTATCCTTTGAAATTCAGAATGATTGGCTTCTTTAGGAACTTAGAATCCAGATAGTGTTATTGATTCTCCTAGTAGAGTATGATGATTCTTGAACATAGCTACTTATTGAGTCTTGGCTGTGGCCCAAAGCACTCTGTCTTCCAGTATTACCACCGGATACATACATGCCACAGACACATAATTGGGTGAACCTTTTCAGATTGTGACTCAGCTTTGCTAGAGTCCCCAATTAGAGGTGTCCAGGGTTCTTAAGCACACTCTTTTTGCCTTGGATCACAACTTTATTTCTTTTTCTTTCTTTTTCTCCCCTTTTCTCTATTTTTTTCCGTTTTCTCTTTTTCTCTTTTTTTTTCGATTTTTTTTTTTGCTTCAAGAATCATTTTTATGATTTTTCAGATCCTCAGTAACATGTCTCCTTTTTCATCATTCTTTCAAGAGCCAACATTCATGAACCACAAATTCAAGATACATATGCACTGTTTAAGCATACATTCAGAGAACAAAAATATTGCCACCACATCAAAATAATTAAACTGTTATAAAATTCAAAATTCATGCAATTCTTTTTCTTTTTCAATTAAGCACGTTTTTATTTAAGAGAGGTGATGGATTCATAGGACATTCATAGCTTTAAGGCATAGACACTAAGACACTAATGATCACAAGACACTAACATAGATAAACATAAGCATAAAATTCGAAAAACAGAAGAATAAAGAACAAGGAAATCAAAGAACGGGTCCACCTTAGTGATGGCGGCTCTTTCTTCCTCTTGAAGATCCTATGGAGTGCTTGAGCTCCTCAATGTCTCTTCCTTGTCTTTGTTGCTCCTCTCTCATGATTCTTTGATCTTCTCTAATTTCATGGAGGATGATGGAGTGTTCTTGATGCTCCACCCTTAGTTGTCCCATGTTGGAACTCAATTCTCCTAGGGAGGTATTTAGTTGCTCCCAATAGTTTTGTGGAGGAAAGTGCATCCCTTGAGGTATCTCAGGGATCTCATGATGAGTGGGGTCTCTTGTGTGCTCCATCCTTTTCTTAGTGATGGGCTTGTCCTCATCAATAGGGATGTCTCCCTCTATGTCAACTCCAACTGAATAACAGAGGTGACAAATGAGATGAGGGAAGGCTAACCTTGCCAAGGTAGAGGACTTGTCCGCCACCTTATAAAGCTCTGGAGCTATAACCTCATGAACTTCTATTTCTTCTCCAATCATGATGCTATGAATCATGATAGCCCGGTCTATGGTAACTTCGGACCGGTTGCTAGTGGGAATGATTGAGCGTTGGGTAAACTCCAACCATCCTCTAGCCACGGGTTTGAGGTCATGCCTTCTCAATTGAACCGGCTTCCCTCTTGAATCTCTCTTCCATTGGGCGCCCTCTTCACATATGATTGTGAGGACTTGGTCCAACCTTTGATCAAAGTTGACCCTTCTAGTGTAAGGGTGTTCATCTCCTTGCATTATGGGCAAATTGAATGCCAACCTTACACTTTCCGGACTAAAATCCAAGTATTTCCCCTGAACCATAGTAAGATAATTCTTTGGATCCGGGTTTACACTTTGATCATGGTTCTTGGTGATCCATGCATTGGCATAGAACTCTTGAACCATCAAGATTTCGACTTGTTGAATGGGGTTGGTAAGAACTTCCCAACCTCTTCTTCGGATCTCATGTTGGATCTCCGGATATTCACCCTTTTTGAGTGAAAAAGGGACCTCGGGGATCACCTTCTTCAAGGCCACAACTTCATAGAAGTGGTCTTGATGCACCCTTGAGATGAATCTCTCCATCTCCCATGACTCGGAGGTAGAAGCTTTTGCCTTCCCTTTCCTCTTTCTAGAGGTTTCTCCGGCCTTGGATGCCATAAATGGTTATGGAAAAACAAAAAGCAATGCTTTTACCACACCAAACTTAAAATGTTTGCTCGTCCTCGAGCAAAAGAAGGAAGAAAAGAGGAGGAGAAGAAGAAATGAGGAGAAAGGGAATGGCTTTGTGTTCGGCCAAAGGGGAGAGAAATGGTGTTTAGGTTGTGTGGAAAGGAAGGAGTGAATGAGGGTTTATATAGGAGAGGGGGAAGGGTAGGGTTCGGTCATTTGAGGGTGGGTTTGGGTGGGAAAATGGTTTGAATTTGAATGGTGAGGAAGGTGGGGTTTTATGAAGGATGGATGTGAGTGGTGAAGAGAAAGATGGGATTTGATAGGTGAAGGGTTTTTGGGGAAGAGGTGTTGAGGTGATTGGTGAATGGGTGAAGAAGAAGAGAGAGAGTGGTGGGGTAGGTGGGGATCCTGTGGGGTCCACAGATCCTGAGGTGTCAAGGAAAAGTCATCCCTGCACCAAATGGCAAGCAAAATCTCGTTTTGTGCCAATTCTGGCATTAAACGCCGGGCTGGTGCCCATTTCTGGCGTTTAACGCCAGCTTCTTGCCCTTTTCTGGCGTTTAACGCCAGTCTGGTGCCCCTTTCTGGCGTTAAACGCCCAGAATGGTGCCAGACTGGGCGTTAAACGCCCAACAGCTAGCCTCACTGGCGTTTAAACGCCAGTAGGTGCGTCCTCCAGGGTGTGCTGTTTTTCTTCCTGTTTTTCATTCTGTTTTTGCCTTTTTCATTGATTTTGTGACTTCTTATGATCATCAACCTACAAAAAAAAGATAAAATAACAAAAGAAGATAGATAAAATATAACATTGGGTTGCCTTCCAACAAGCGCTTCTTTAATGTCAGTAGCTTGACAGAGGACTCTCATGGAGCCTCACAGATACTCAGAGCCATGTTGGAACCTCCCAACACCAAACTTAGAGTTTGAATGTGGGGGTTCAACACCAAACTTAGAGTTTGGTTGTGGCCTCCCAACACCAAACTTAGAGTTTGACTGTGGGGGCTCTGTTTGGCTCTGCTTTGAGAGAAGCTCTTCATGCTTCCTCTCCATGATGACAGAGGGATATCCTTGGGCCTTAAACACCAAGGATTCTTCATTCACTTGAATGATCAACTCTCCTCTATCAACATCAATCACAGCCCTTGCTGTGGCTAGGAAGGGTCTGCCAAGGATGATGGATTCATCCATGCGCTTCCCAGTCTCTAGGACTATGAAATCAGTAGGGATGTAATGGTCTTCAACTTTAACCAGAACATCCTCTACAAGTCCATGGGCTTGTTTTCTTGAGTTGTCTGCCATCTCTAGTGAGATTTTTGCAGCTTGTACCTCAGAGATCCCTTAACTTCTCCATTACAGAGAGAGGCATGAGGTTTACACTTGACCCTAAGTCACACAAGGCCTTCTTGAAGGTCATGGTGCCTATGGTACAAGGTATTGAAAACTTCCCAGGATCCTGTCTCTTTTGAGGCAGTTTCTGCCTAGACAAGTCATCCAGTTCTTTGGTGAGCAAAGGGGGTTCATCCTCCCAAGTCTCATTTCCAAATAACTTGTCATTTAGCTTCATGATTGCTCCAAGGTATTTAGCAACTTGCTCTTCAGTGACATACTCATCCTCTTCAGAGGAAGAATACTCATCAGAGCTCATGAATGGCAGAAGTAAGTCCAATGGAATCTCTATGGTCTCAGTTTGAGCCTCAGATTCCCATGGTTCCTCATTGGGGAACTCATTGGAGGCCAGTGGACGTCCATTGGGGTCTTCCTCAGTGGCGTTCACTGCCTCTCCTTCCTCCCAAAATTCGGCCATGTTGATGGCTTTGCACTCTCCTTTTGGATTTTCTTTTGTATTGCTTGGAAGAGTACTAGGAGGGAGTTCAGTAATTTTCTTGCTCAGCTGTCCCATTTGTGCCTCCAAGTTTCTAATGGAGGACCTTGTTTCAGTCATGAAACTTTAAGTGGTTTTGATTAGATCAGAGACCATGGTTGCTAAGCCAGAGGTATTCTGCTTAGAACTCTCTGTCTGTTGCTGAGAAGATGATGGAAAAGGTTTGCTATTGCTAAACCTGTTTCTTCCACCATTATTGTTATTGAAACCTTGTTGAGGTCTCTGTTGATCCTTCCATGAAAAATTTGGATGATTTCTCCATGAAGGATTATAGGTGTTTCCATAGGATTCTCCCATGTAGTTCACCTCTTCCATTGAAGGGTTCTCAGGATCATAAGCTTCTTCCTCAGATGAAGCTTCCTTAGTACTGCTTGGTGCATTTTGCATTCCAGACAGACTTTGAGAAATCATATTGACTTGTTGAGTCAATATTTTGTTCTGAGCCAATATGGCATTTAGAGTGTCAATCTCAAGAACTCCTTTCTTCTGACTAGTCCCATTGTTCACAGGATTTCTTTCAGAAGTGTACATGAATTGGTTATTTGCAACCATTTCAATTAGCTCTTGAGCTTCAGTAAGCGTCTTCTTCAGATGAAGAGATCCTCCAGCAGAGCTATCCAAAGACATCTTGGACAGTTCAGAGAGACCATCATAGAAAATACCTATGATGCTCCATTCAGAAAGCATGTCAGAGGGACACTTTTTGATTAATTGTTTGTATCTTTCCCAAGCTTCATAGAGGGATTCTCCTTCCTTCTGTCTGAAGGTTTGGACTTCCACTCTAAGCTTACTCAATTTTTGAGGTGGAAAGAACTTTGCCAAGAAGGCATTGACTAGCTTTTCCCAAGAGTCCAGGCTTTCTTTAGGTTGAGAGTCCAACCATGTCCTAGCTCTGTCTCTTACAGCAAAAGGGAATAGCATAAGTCTGTAGACCTCAGGGTCAACCCCATTAGTCTTGACTGTGTCACAGATTTGCAAGAATTCAGCTAAAAACTGATGAGGATCTTCCAATGGAAGTCCATGGAACTTGCAATTCTGTTGCATTAGAGAAACTAGTTGAGGCTTAAGCTCAAAGTTGTTTGCTCTAATGGCAGGGATAGAGATGCTTCTCCCATAAAAGTCGGGAGTAGGTGCAGTAAAGTCACCCAGCACCTTCCTTGTATTGTTGGCATTGTTGTTTTCGGCTGCCATGTGTTCTTCTTCTTTGAAGAATTCAGTCAGGTCCTCTAAAGAGAGTTGTGCTTTGGCTTCTCTTAGCTTTCTCTTCAAGATCCTTTCAGGTTCAGGATTAGCCTCAACAAGAATGTTTTTGTCTTTGCTCCTGCTCATAAGAAAGAGAAGGGAACAAGAAAATGTGGAATCCTCTATGTCACAGTATAGAGATTCCTTTAGGTGTCAGAAGAAAAGAAAAGTAGAAGACAGAGGTAGAAAATTCGAACTTATCAAAGGAGATGGAGTTTGAATTTTGCATTAAGGGATAGTGTTAGTCCATAAATAGAAGGATGTGAGAAGAAGGGAAGTGATTTTCGAAAATTAAGTAAAAAATTTTGAAAACATTTTTGAAAAACATTACTTAATTTTCGAAAATGAAAGTGGGAAAGAAATAAAGTGATTTTTGAAAAAAATTTTGAAATTAGAAATCAAAAAGATTTGATTGAAAACTACTTTAAAAAAAATGTGGTTAAGAAGTTATGATCAGTTTTAAAAAGATGTGATTGAGAAGATATGATTTGAAAAACATTTTTAAAAGATTTGATTTTGAAAATTAATGACTTGACTAACAAGAAGAGATATGATTCAAACATTAAACCTTTCTCAACAGAAAAGGCAACATACTTGATATGTTGAATCAAATCATTAATTGATAGCAAGTATCTTTGAAAAAGGAAAGAAATTGATTTTGAAAACATATGATTGAAAAGATATGATTTGAAAAAGATTTGATTTTGAAAAACTTTGAAAACCTGAAAAAAAAATTGCATTGAAAAACAGAATCTTCCCTCTTGTGCCATCCTGGCGTTAAACGCCCAGAATGGTGCACATTCTGGCGTTTAACACCCAAAACACTACCTTTTTGGGCGTTAAACGCCCAACCAGGTACCCTGGCTGGCGTTTAAACGCCAGTCTGTCCTTCTTCACTGGGCGTTTTGAACACCCAGCTTTTTCTGTGCAATTCCTCTGTTGTATGTTCTGAATCTTCAATTCTCTGTATTATTGACTTGAGAAGACACAAATTAAAAATATTTTTGGATTTTTAATAATAAGGAAAAATCAAAATGCAACAAGAATCAAATAACAATGCATGCAAGACACCAAACTTAGCAGTTTGTATACTACTGACACTAATGAGACACATATGAGACACATAAACACTCAAGTCAAGAGAATTCAAAGATTAGAGCAAGAAATCATCAAGAACAACTTGAAGATCCTTAAGACACATGAATGAATGTATGCAATTGACACCAAACTTAAAATGAAACACTAGACTCAAAAAAAATATTTTTGGATTTTATGATTTTGTAAATTTTTTTATGTTTTTCGAAAATTAAGTGGAAAAAAGGTATCAAAATTCTTAATGAGAATTCCAGGAATCATGCAATATTAGTCTAAAGCTTCAGTCTAAAGAAATTAGACATGGCTGAACAAGCTTCAGCAGGACATTGCATTCAAGAGCTAAATTGATGAAAATCAATCAGCTTTGGTGATGATAAGAACATCACCTTGAAACACTAGAATTCATTCTTAAGAACTCTGAAAAAAAATACCTAATCTAAGCAACAAGATGAACCGTCAGTTGTCCAAACTCAACAATCCCCGGCAACGGCGCCAAAAACTTGGTGCACGAAATTATGATCAATACTTTTCATAAATCAAATAATCCCCGGTAATGAATCCCAAAAACTTGGTGTTCAATACCATGGCATAAACACAACTTCGCACAACTAACCAGCAAGTGTACTGGGTCGTCCAAGTAATAAACCTTACGCGAGTAAGGGTCGATCCCACAGAGATTGTTGGTATGAAGCAAGCTATGGTCATCTTGTAAATCTTAGTCAGGCAAACTCAAATGGATATAGTGATAGACGCATAAAACACAAAGATAAAGATAGAGGTACTTATGTAATTCATTGGAAGGAACTTCAGATAAGCGCATGAAGACGCCTTCCCTTCCGTCTCTCTGCTTTCCTACTGTCTTCATCCAATCCTTCTTACTCCTTTCCATTGCAAGCTTATGCAAGGGTTTCACCGTTGTCAGTGGCTACCTCCCATCCTCTCAGTGAAAATGTTCCTATGCTCTGTCACAGCATGGCTAATCATCTGTCGGTTCTCGGTCAGGCCGGAATAGAATCCAGTGATTCTTTTGCGTCTGTCACTAACGCCCCGCCTGCTAGGAGTTTGAAGCACGTCACAGTCATTCAATCATTGAATCCTACTCAGAATACCACAGACAAGGTTAGACCTTCCGGTTTCTCTTGAATGCCGCCATCAGTTCTAGCCTATACCATGAAGACTCTGATCTCACGGAATGGTTGGCTCGGTTGTCAGGCGAGCACTCAGTTGTCAGGCGATCAACCATGCATCGTGCAATCAGGAATCCAAGAGATATTTACCCAATCGAAGGTAGAACGGAGGTGGTTGTCAGTCACACGTTCATAGGTGAGAATGATGATGAGTGTCACGGATCATCACATTCATCAAGTTGAAGAACAAGTGATATCTTAGAACAAGAACAAGCGAAATTGAATGGAAGAACAATAGTAATTGCATTAATACTCGAGGTACAGCAGAGCTCCACACCTTAATCTATGGTGTGTAGAAACTCCACCGTTGAAAATACATAAGAACAAGGTCTAGGCATGGCCATGAGGCCAGCCTCCCAATGATCTAAGATAGCATAACAATGAAGATAGCTACCCCTTGATATCTCAATACAATAGTAAAAGGTCCTACTTATAGAAAACTAGTAGCCTAAGGTTTACAGAAATGAATAAATGACATAAAAATCCACTTCTGGGCCCACTTGGTGTGTGCTTGGGCTGAGCAATAAAGCATTTTCGTGCAGAGACTTCTCTTGGAGTTAAACGCCAGCTTTTATGCCAGTTTGGGCGTTTAACTCCCATTTTGGTGCCAGTTCCAGCGTTTAACGCTGGGATTTCTGAGGGTGACTTTGAACGCCAGTTTGGGCCATCAAATCTTGGGAAAAGTATGGACTATCATATATTGCTGGAAAGCCCAGGATGTCTACTTTCCAACGCCGTTGAGAGCGCGCCAATTGAGCTTCTGTAGCTGCAGAAAATCCACTTCGAGTGCAGGGATGTCAGAATCCAACAGCATCTGCAGTCCTTTTTAGTCTCTGAATCAAATTTTTGCTCAGGTCCCTCAATTTCAGCCAGAAAATACCTGAAATCACAGAAAAACACACAATCTCATAGTAAAGTCCAGAAAAGTGAATTTTAACTAAAAACTAATAAAAATATACTAAAAACTAACTAGATCATACTAAAAACATACTAAAAACAATGCCAAAAAGCGTACAAATTATCCGCTCATCAAGCTGCTTGCAGTAGTTTATGCCATTGACAAGTTTAGATCCTATCTAGTAGGATCAAAAGTGATTATGTACACTGACCATGCTGCTCTTAAATATCTACTCACAAAGCAAGATTCAAAACCCAGGCTCACAAGATGGGTGTTGCTTCTGCAAGAGTTTGATACAGAAATAAGAGACAGAAAAGGGACAGAGAATCAAGTAGCAGATCACCTGTCCCAGATATAACCAGTAGAAGGGATGTCTCTCCCCCTCACTGAGATATCTGAAACCTTTTCGGATGAGCAACTCTTTGCCATTTAGGAAGTGCCATGGTTTGCAGACATTGTAAACTATAAAGCTGCATGATTCATTTCCAATGAGTACATCAGGCAGCAAAAGAAAAAATTACTTTCTGATGCGAAGTACTACTTGTGGGATGAACTATATCTCTTTAAGAGATGCGTAGACGGAATAATCCGTAGGTGCGTGCCTAGAGAAGAGGCGCAGAAGATCCTATGGCATTGCCATGGATCACAATATGGAGGACATTTCGGAGGTGAGCGAATAGCCACCAAGGTCCTCTAATGTGGCTTCTACTGGCCTACACTATATAGAGACTCCCGAGAGTTTATACGTAACTGTGACAGTTGCCAGAGAGCTGGTAATCTGCCTCATGGTTACGCCATGCCTCAACAAGGGATCTTAAAGATTGAGTTGTTTGATGTATGGGGTATTGACTTCATGGGGCCTTTCCCACCATCATACTCAAACACTTATATTCTAGTGGTAGTAGACTATGTATCTAAATGGGTGGAGGCAATTGCAACACCCATTAATGATACTAAGACAGTACTGAAATTCCTCCAGAAGCATATCTTTAGCAGATTTGGTGTCCCTAGAGCACTAATCAGTGATGGAGGCACTCATTTCTGCAATAAAAAGCTTTACACTACCATGGTCCGATATGAAATTAGCCACAAGGTGGCAACTCCATATCATCCATAGACTAATGGGCAAGCTGAAGTCTGTAATAGAGAACTAAAAAGAATCATGGAACGGACTATAATTGCCCGTAGAAAGGATTGGGCAAAGAGCTTCAATGATGCTCTATGGGCATACAGAACAGCATTCAAGACTCCTATAGGAACCTCTCCATACTAGCTTGTGTATGGGAAGGCCTGTCACCTGCCCGTGAAACTGGAGCATAAAGTCTACTGGGAAACCAGATTCCTAAACCTTGATGCCAAATTAGCTGGAGAGAAAAGATTGCTCCAGCTGAATGAGCTAGAGGAATTCAGACTCAATGCTTTTGAAAATGCCAAAATTTACAAGGAGAAAGCTAAAAGATGGCATGATAAGAACCTGTCATCTAGAGTCTTTGAGCCAAGACAAAAGGTTCTTCTATTTAACTATAGGCTCAGGCTATTCCCTGGGAAACTAAAATCTCAGTGGAGAGGACCATATGTGACTACAGGTGTGTCACCATATGGATATGTAGAGCTTCAAGATATTGATTCTGACAAAAAGTTCATTGTTAATGGACAAAGAGTCAAACATTATCTAGAAAGCAATTTTGAGCAAGAATGGTCAGGACTGAGACTAGATTAAGGCTCAGTAAGGTCCAGCTAAAGACAATAAAGAAACGCTTGTGATGACTGGATTTTTGACAGTTTAGAATTTCACAAATGAAATCTCGTTGCAAGTATAGTTTCTAAACCAACACAAATAAAAATTTGGTTGTCACTAAGTGCAAACCCCTAAAATTAATAACCGAAGCATTTAAACCTCGGGCGTCTCTCAAAGGACTTGCAAGGTAGTGTTCTTGTTATTGGTTATGGATTTATTTATTTTGGGGTTTTAGATGAGAAAAATGAATAGCAAATGGTAATGAAATTTTATTAACAAAATGATCTTGGCAAGGTTTGGTTGTCAAGGGTCTTTATCATTATCACTAGCAACAAGTATGGTAGTTGCAAGGATTAATCCCACTTAGTCATCCTTTAATCAAATAGCAAAGGAAAGTCAAGTGAGTAATATCAATCCAAGTCCATAAATCCTAGCTTTCCACTAATTGGCTTAATGAAGGCTAGAGTCAATGGCTATCAACTATCAATCAATTGGACACTAGCAACTCAAGAAATCCTAAATTACTATCTCAAGCCAAGAACAAAAATTCTACTCTAACATTCTCCCAAGCATTTCATCAAACACTTGGAAGGTGCAAAAGAAAAGTATGGTAAATCACAACAAGAATGAATTATAACAACAATTGAATACAAAGAATTAACAACAACAATCAAGGAAATCACAATTATCATGAATTACCTCAAATTGCATTATTGAAAGAAAATAAAAGGACAAGAGTATCTCAATTACAAAACCTAGAAACAAAATAAGAGAAATTACAACAAGAGAGTATGGATAGAAAGAAGAACCAAAGTGTAGCAATCATCAATTGAAGGTAGAAGTAGAAGGAGACTTGAATTAAACCTAGAACTATGAGATCCTAATCTAACCCTAATTCCTAATCCTAATTCTAGAGAGAAGAGAGAGCTTTTCTCTCTAGAAACTAACTCTAACTTCTTCTAAAACTAAACTATGACTAATGATCAAAAGTATGTTGATTCCCCTTCAATCCTTGGCTTCAATAGCATCAGAAATGAGTTGTATTGGGCCCACAAGGCTTTTAAAATCGCTGGCCACGAGTTGCATTAAGTGGATCATGTGCCACCATCAGCACGTCCACGTACTGTTTGCATGCGCGCCCCTATGCGCGATGCAACTATTGCAAATCTTATATCGTTTCGAAGCCCCGGATGTTAGCTTTCTAACCCAACTTGAACCGCATCATTTGGACCTCTGTAGCTCAAGTTATGGTCAATTAAGTGCGAAGAGGTCAGGCTTGACAGCTTTTTGGTTCCATCATTTCTTCATGAGTTCTCCAACTTTACATGCTTTTTCTTCATTCCCTTAATCCAATCTTTGCCTCCTAAATCTGAAATCACTTAACAAACATATCAAGGCATCTAATGGAATCAAGGTAAATTACATTTAGCTATTTTAAGACCTAAAAAGCATGTTTTCACTCTTAAGCACAATTAAAGGAGAATATACAAAACCATGCTATTTTATTGAATAAATATGGTGAAAGGTGATAAAATCCCCAAAAATCAATACAAAATAAACCCTACAAATGGGGTTTATCAACCTCCCCACACTTAAACCAAGCATGTCCTCATGCTTAAGCCAATAGAGAAACAACGGGTATCAACATTTATTCCCTGTAAATAAACTATATGCAACCTAAATTATATGCAACTATCTAAATGGATGCAACTAAATGCAAAATGGTTACTTGGTTAAAAATAAATCAATCCTCCAAGTCATACATGCACAAATAGGGCCAAGATCATATAACGATTCATGAATCCTACCAATTCGAATATCAAAATGAAGTTCCAGTAGACTTGCGAGAAGAACGCTCATGAAAGCCGGGAATCAAGGAATTGAGCATCGAACCCTCATCGGAAGTGTTTGCACTCTAGTCGCTCAAGTGTGTAGGGTCGATTCTCTCAATTCTCTCCTAATCATGCTTTCCAATATTTGTTTTTCCTCTAACAATCAACAATTATTCGATGCATGCATACATGTATTATGAGGTCTTTTCTTTAGGTTGTAATAGGGTTAGGGTCAAGGTAAGGATGCATGTTTGGTCAAGTGAGCTTGAAATTTGAATCTTTGATAAGCTTAAACTCTCCACTTAACCTATGACATCCTATACAATTAATTTCTAACCTAACTACCCATTTCTCACTTTTTCACATACTCATGTATCCCTTTTCATTTCACAACACTTATGCATTGATCTTTATTGCACTTTACTTTGGGGCATTTTGTCCCCTTTTTATTTCTTTCTTTTTTTCTTTTTCTTTCTTTTCTATTTTCTTTCTTCTTTTCTTTTTGATATCTACATTTTTTCCCTTTTTTTTCTTTTTTTCTTTTATTTTTTTCTCATTTTTTTCTTTCTTTCAAGCTACATACAAGAGCATCAATGCATAAGGTCTACACATTTTAATTAATACATGAGTATGTACCCAATTCCCAATATTTCCAATAAAAATACAAAACTACCCTTTTACTCCCCCAGTGTCCCAAGGTTCCCACACTTGAATGATACTCACACACACTAGCCTAAGCTAATTAAAGATCGAAATAGAGGACAATTATTATTTTTCGCTTTAAGGCTTGTAATGTGCTAAATTAAAGAACAAGTGGGTTAAGCGTAAGCTCAAAGTTGGCTAATAAAGGTTGATAAAAGGTAGGCTATTTGGGTAAGTGAGCTAATGAAACAATGGCCTCAATCATATAAATGCATGAATACATAAAATAATGGACATAAAGAATCAAACAAATCAAAGATTACAACCATAGAAAGAGAATTATGCACACAAGAAGGAAAAATAAGTGGTTATAAGATGTAACCACACAATTAGGCTCAAATCTCACAAGCTTGTGTTCTTAGCTCAAAAACCATGTTCCAAAATAAATTCTTTCAAGCAAGTTCCACAAATTTTCTTTTTCAAATTGGTAGGGTGCCCTAAAACAGTTTCTTGGAAAGGAAATCATCACCCTAACCAAGTAGTCCTAATAAGAAAGAAGTGGTAAAAATATGTACAAATTCTAACTAACATGCAACCTATCATGCAATGCAATAGCTATTCTAACAAAGAAAATAAAAATTTCGTGTTGAAAAGGAAATTGTTACCCATGGAGATCAGTCGAACGACCTCCCCACACTTGAAGATTGCACCGTCCTCGGTGCATGCAAAGAAGAGCAAGGTGGATGGGTTGCTATAATTGATGAGCTCCTTCAAAAGGTTGTGCGGATGACTTGTTTGTTGCCCCATTTAGAAACTTTTCCTTTTTCCCTTTCTGGTGGCCAACCTAAAAAGAAAGAAAAAGAAAGAAAATTAAGCCTATAACAAAGATATCAAGGCAATTAGAATATAGGCAGGGGCTAATGCCAAATAAGAGTATGATTCCTTACTACATGTTAGCTAAGCATGTGAGTGAGAAAACAATGTAAGCTAAGGCATATCATTAAGCTCGATGCAAGAGTAAAGTTAAAGAATGAAGAGTGTATTGAGCATCAAGTTCAAATGAGAAGAAGTGGGTCATGAAGGACAATATGAGGTCATATCAATGCACAAAGACACAAGAGTCATACAAGATGAAGCATTGATTTAAAAGTTTCATCACCCAACAATATCAAACAAGTCAAGAGGCACCAAAATAATGCAAGAAATTCTCAACAATTGAATAGGAAAATTCAACACCATTATTAAAATGAAAAACTTAGAAAATAAAATGAGAACAAGGTAGAAAAAAAACAAAATTAAAATGCAATGAATGAAAATAAGCAAATGTAATAAAAGAAAATGGAGGAAAAGAAAAAAATTTTGTTTTTTTTAGTATTTTATTTATTTATTTATTTATTATTATTATTATATTATTATTTTTTTTAAAAAAAAATTATTTATATTAAAAGAGAAAAAAAATTTCTAAGAGAGGAAGAAGAAAACAAAATTAGAAAGAAAGAAGAAGAGAAGAGGAAAGAAGGAGAAAGGAGGAAGGAGAAAAGCAGGGTGCAAATCCGCGCGCGCGCGCACAGCGCGCTCACGCGCGGATGCAGCAAGGACAATCCGCGCGTGTGCACAGCGCGCTTACGCGTGGATGAGATTGTCCTCCCAGCACAATGCTAGCACAAAGCGCGCACAACTCTTTGATTTTTGTACTAGAAGTTGCAAAATTGCAATCTGCGCGCGTGCGCACAGCGTGCTAGCGCGCCGATGGCCGTTTTTTTTTTGCCTAAAAAGTAGAAAAAAATTCCCAAGAGCTCCCTATAATGCCTACAACTCTTCTTTATTCAATCAAAAATCATACAATTCACAAAAATACAATTTGATTTTAGGATTTATTCATCTACTACTAGTGAATACAACATACTAACAACCAATCTTCACAAACAAATCAATATGAAATGAAAATCTACCTACAATGGCAACTCAAATCACTTATTAAACAAAACTAAAAGAGAATGGACAGAGTTTACCATGGTGGGGTGTTTCCCACCTAGCACTTTTTGTTTAAGTCCTTAAGTTGGACATTTTGAGGGGTTCATTGTCATGGTGGCTTATGTTTGTACTCATCCTTGAATCTCCAAGGATCTTTGCCTCTCAATTGGTTGACAGAATTTCCAACCATCTTCATCGAGTTTGGGTAGAGTTCTACCCAAGATATGCGTTCCCATAGTTCTTCACATAGTGAACCGGGATCCCATATCTTATCTTCACACCCATCCGTGAGTTGAGTTTCATGATTTTTCCGTACGGGTGGTTGACATAAGGGCAGTTGACACATAGAATTCTCTTTACTCCACCGATGCTTCCTTCTAGACCCATACAAAGTTATTCTTGTCCCAACATCATCCCTATACCTTAAAGCTTTGACCTTAGTGAGCTTTATACCAAATTTTCAACCACTACACAACTCAGTCTTACTCTTAATTCCACAAAGAGCTCTAAGTTGACCAGCTGTTTCAATCAAACCATATTCAAGTGAGAAATTAAGACTTAGGGATAGAGATTTTACCCACTTAAATGTTGTATTGGATGGTAACTTGGGAAGGGAGACTTCCCCACACTTAGACAATGCAAGGTCTACTACCTTGTGCTCTCCTTTGTGTATTTCCACCTTTTGACAAATTTTTTCAATTTCAACCTTTCCATTTTTACTTGGCTTGGTGTTGTCTTCAAGAGCTTCGGTTTCTTGCCCGATGAGAGGTGATTCAAAATTGGATAGGAATTCATTGATGGACAAATCAATCTCTTGATCAACCTCTTCATAGTCTTCAATTTCGATATACACCATGCCAACTTTTTCCTCTTGGTAGCTCTCTTTTGATTTACTCTCTTTCCCATTGCTCACCAAAGGTATGGGAGGTCGTGCACACTCTTTTGTAACTTCAACTTTATGTCCAATGGGAGAGGATTCAATTGTAGATAGAAATTCATCCATGATTGAATCCATCTCTTGATAAACCTCTTCCAAGTCTCCAACTAGGATATGCCTTGAAGGTTGCGCACCCTCCTTAACATCAATGTCATTCTTCTTGGAAGGGTGATCCATGATGCTACATTCCCGTGGATGATGAGCGGATAATTTGTACGCTTTTTGGCATTGTTTTTAGTATGTTTTTAGTATGATCTAGTTAGTTTTTAGTATATTTTTATTAGTTTTTAGTTAAAATTCACTTTTCTGGACTTTACTATGAGTTTGTGTGTTTTTCTGTGATTTTAGGTATTTTCTGGCTGAAATTGAGGGACCTGAGCAAAAATCTGATTCAGAGACTAAAAAGGACTGCAGATGCTGTTGGATTCTGACCTCCCTGCACTCGAAGTGGATTTTCTGGAGCTACAGAAGCCCAATTGGCGCGCTCTTAACGGCGTTGGAAAGTAGACATCCTGGGCTTTCCAGCAATATATGATAGTCCATACTTTGCCCAAGATTTGATGGCCCAGAACCGGCGTTCAAAGTCACCCTCAGAATTTCCAGCGTTAAACGCCGGAACTGGCACCAAAATGGGAGTTAAACGCCCAAACTGGCACAAAAGCTGGCGTTTAACTCCAAGAAGAGTCTCTACACAAAAATGCTTCAATGCTCAGCCCAAGCACACACCAAGTGGGCCCGGAAGTGGATTTTTATGTCATTTACTCATCTCTGTACACCCTAGGCTACTAGTTTTCTATAAGTAGGACCTTTTACTATTGTATTTAGGAGATCTTTCAATCTTTGAATCTTTTGATCATGTTTTGATGATTGAACCCTCATTGGGAGGCTGGCCATTCGGCCATGCCTAGACCTTGTTCTTATGTATTTTCAACGGTGGAGTTTCTACACACCATAGATTAAGGTGTGGAGCTCTGCTGTACCTCGAGTATTAATGCAATTACTATTGTTCTTCTATTCAATTCCGCTTGTTCTTGTTCTAAAATATCACTTGTTCTTCAACTTGATGAATGTGATGATCCGTGACACTCATCATCATTCTCACCTATGAACGTGTGACTGACAACCACCTCCGTTCTACCTTCGATTGGGTGAATATCTCTTGGATTCCTGATACATGATGCATGGTTGATCGACTGACAACCGAGTGCTTGCCTGACAAACGAGCCAGCCATTCTGTGAGATCAGGGTCTTCGTGGTATAGGCTAGAACTGATGGCGGCATTCAAGAGAATCCGGAAGGTCTAACCTTGTCTGTGGTATTCTGAGTAGGATTCAATGATTGAATGACTGTGACGTGCTTCAAACTCCTGAAGGCGGGGCGTTAGTGACAGACGCAAAAGAATCACTGGATTCTATTTCGGCCTGATCGAGAACCGACAGATGGATAGCCGTGCTGTGACAGGGTGCGTTGAACATTTCCACTGAGAAGATGGGAGGTAGCCACTGACAACGGTGAAACCCTTGCTTAAGCTTGCCATTGAAAGGAATAAGAAGGATTGGATGAAGACAGTAGGAAAGCAGAGAGACGGAAGGGACAGCATCTTCATACGCTCATCTGAAATTCCTACCAATGAATTGCATAAGTATCTCTATCTCTATCTTTATGTTTTATTCGTATATCACCATATTCATTTGAGTTTGCCTGACTGAGATTTACAAGGTGACCATAGCTTGCTTCATACCAACAATCTCTGTGGGATCGACCCTTACTCGCGTAAAGTTTATTACTTGGACGACCCAGTACACTTGCTGGTTAGTTGTGCGAAGTTGTGTTTATGCCATGGTATTGAACACCAAGTTTTTGGATTCATTACCGGGGATTATTTGTGTTGTGAAAAGTATTGATCACAATTTCGCATACCAAGTTTTTGGCACCGTTGCCGGGGATTGTTGAGTTTGGATAACTGACGGTTCATCTTGTTGCTTAGATTAGGTATTTTTTTTCGGAATTCTTGAAGATGAATTCTAGAGTTTCATAATGATTTGTTGAAGTCTGGCTGGCTGAGAGGCCATGTCTAATTTCATTGGACTGAGGTTTCAACTTATCATCACAAAAGCTTGTTGATTTCTATCAATCTTGCTTTTGGAGCAGTGATCTGCTAAGGCTTGGCTGGCCTTTGGCCATGTCTAGTGTTTTGGACCGAAGCTTTCTTTGAAAGCTTGGCTGGCTGTGAAGCCATGTCTAATTCCTGGACCGGTGTCTTAGACTAAACACTGCATGATTCCTGGAATTCTCATTAAGAATTTTGATACCTTTTTCCACTTAATTTTCGAAAATCCAAAAAAAAAATTACAAAACTATAAAAAACCAAAAAAATATTGCATGTTTGAGTCTAGTGTCTCATTTTAAGTTTGGTGTCAATTGCATGCATTCATTCATTTGTCTTAGGGATCTTCAAGTTGTTCTTGATGATTTCATTGCTCTGACCTTTGAATTCTCTTGACTTGAGTGTTTATGTGTCTCATATGCATTCTCATTAGTGTCAGTAGTATACAAACTGCTAAGTTTGGTGTCTTGCATGCATTGTTATTTGATTTTAGTTGCATTTTGATTATTAAAAATCCAAAAATATTTTTAATTTGTGTCTTTTCAAGTCAATAATACAGAGAATTAAAGATTCAGAACATACTGCAGAGGAATTGCACAGAAAAAGCTAGGCGTTCAAAACGCCCAGTGAAGAAGACAGACTGGCGTTTAAACGCCAGCCAGGGTACCTGGTTGGGCGTTTAACGCCCAAAAGGGTAGTATTTTGGGCGTTAAACGCCAGAATGTGCACCATTCTGGGTGTTTAACGCCAGGATGGAACAAGAGGGAAGATTTTGTTTTCAATGCAAATTTTTTTCAACTTTTCAAAATTTTTCAAAATCAAATCTTTTTCAAATCATATCTTTTCAATCATATGTTTTCAAAATTGATTTCTTTCTATCCTCAAAAATACTTGCTATCAATTAATGATTTGATTCAACATCTCAAGTATGTTGCCTTTTCTGTTGAGAAAGGTTTAATATTTGAATCATATCTTTTCTTGATAGCCAAGTCATTAATTTTCAAAATCAAATTTTTTTAAAATGTTTTTCAAATCATATCTTCTCAATCACATCTTTTTAAAACTAATCATATCTTCTTAACCACATCTTTTTCAAAATAGCTTTCAATCAAATCTTTTTGATTTCTAATTTCAAAATCTTTTTCAAAAATCACTTTACCTCTTTCTCACTCTTGGTTTTCGAAAATCAATTAAGGTTTTTCAAAATGTTTTCAAAATTTCTTACTTAATTTTCGAAAAAATTCTTCCCCTCTTTTCATATCCTTCTATTTATGGACTAACACTATTCCTTAATGCAAAATTCGAACTCCATCTTTCTTGATAAGTTTGAATTTTCTACTTCTGCCTTCCATTTTCTTTTCCTTTGACACCTCAAGGAATCTCTATACTGTGACATAGAGGATTCCATATTTTCTTGTTTTCTTCTCTTTCTTATGAGCATGAGCAAAGACAAAAGCATTCTTGTTGAGGCTGATCCTGAACCTGAAAGGACCTTGAAGCGGAAGCTAAGAGAAGCTAAGGCACAACTCTCTGTAGAGGACCTAACCGAATTCTTCAAAGAAGAAGAACTCATGGCAGCCGAAAACAACAACAATGCCAACAATGCAAGGAAGGTGCTGGGTGACTTTACTGCACCTACTCCCGACTTCTATGGGAGAAGCATCTCTATCCCTGCCATTGGAGCAAACAACTTTGAGCTTAAGCCTCAATTAGTTTCTCTAATGCAACAGAATTGCAAGTTCCAAAGACTTCTATTGGAAGATCCTCATCAGTTCTTAGCTGAATTCTTGCAAATCTGTGACACTGTCAAGACTAATGGGGTTGACCCTAAGGTCTACAGACTTATGCTATTCCCTTTTGCTGTAAGAGACAGAGCTAGGACATGGTTGGACTCACAACCTAAAGAAAGCCTGGACTCTTGGGAAAAGCTAGTCAATGCCTTCTTGGCAAACTTCTTTCCACCTCAAAAATTGAGTAAGCTTAGAGTGGAAGTCCAAACCTTCAGACAGAAGGAAGGAGAATCCCTCTATGAAGCTTGGGAAAGATACAAACAATTAATCAGAAAGTGTCCCTCTGACATGCTTTCTGAATGGAGCATCATAGGTATTTTCTATGATGGTCTCTCTGAACTATCCAAGATGTCTTTGGATAGCTCTGCTGGAGGATCTCTTCATCTGAAGAAGACGCCTACAGAAGCTCAAGAGCTGATTGAAATGGTTGCAAATAACCAATTCATGTACACTTCTGAAAGGAATCCTGTGAACAATGGGACAAATCAGAAGAAAGGAGTTCTTGAGATTGATACTCTGAATGCCATATTGGCTCAAAACAAAATATTGACTCAGCAAGTCAATATGATTTCTCAAAGTCTGTCTGGGATGCAAAATGCACCAAGCAGTACTAAGGAAGCTTCATCTGAGGAAGAAGCTTATGATCCTGAGAACCCTTCAATAGAAGAGGTGAATTACATGGGAGAACCCTATGGAAACACCTATAATCCTTTATGGAGAAATCACCCAAATCTCTCATGGAAGGATCAACAGAGACCTCAACAAGGTTTCAACAATAATAATGGTGAAAGAAACAGGTTTAGCAATAGCAAGCCTTTTCCATCATCTTCTCAGCAACAGACAGAGAGTTCTAAGCAGAACACTTTTGACTTAGAAACCATGGTCTCTGATCTGATCAAAACCACTCAAAGTTTCATGACTGAAACAAGGTCCTCCATTAGAAATTTGGAGGGACAAGTGGGTCAGCTGAGCAAGAAAATCACTGAACTCCCTCCTAGTACTCTTCCAAGCAATACAGAAGAAAAATCTAAAAGGAGAGTGCAAAGCCATCAACATGGCTGAATTTTGGGAGGAAGGAGAGGCAGTGAACGCCACTGAGGAAGACCTCAATGGACGTCCACTGGCCTCCAATGAGTTCCCCAAAAAGGAACCATGGGAATCTGAGGCTCAAAATGAGACCATAGAGATTCCATTGGACTTACTTCTGCCATTCATGAGCTCTGATGAGTATTCTTCCTCTGAAGAGGATGAGTATGTCACTGAAGAGCAAGTTGCTAAATACATTGGAGCAATCATGAAGCTAAATGACAAGTTATTTGGAAATGAAACTTGGGAGGATGAACCCCCTTTGCTCACCAAAGAACTGAGTGACTTGTCTAGGCAGAGATCACCTCAAAAGAGACAAGATCCTGGGAAGTTTTCAATACCTTGTACCATAGGCACCATGACCTTCAAGAAGGCCTTGTGTGACTTAGGGTCAAGTGTAAACCTCATGCCTCTCACTGTAATGGAGAAGCTAGGGATCTTTGAGGTGCAAGCTGCAAAAATCTCATTAAAGATGGCAGACAACTCAAGAAAACAAGCTTATGGACTTGTAGAGGATGTTCTGGTAAAGGTTGAAGACCATTACATCCCTACTGATTTCATAGTCCTAGAGACTGGGAAGTGCATGGATGAATCCATCATCCTTGGCAGACCCTTCCTAGCCACAGCAAAGGCTGTGATTGATGTTGATAGAGGAGAATTGATCATTCAAGTGAATGAAGAATCCTTGGTGTTTAAGGCTCAAGGATATCCCTCTGTCACCATGGAGAGGAAGCATGAAGAGCTTCTCTCAAAACAGAGCCAAACAGAGCCCCCACAGTCAAACTCTAAGTTTGGTGTTGGGAGGCCACAACCAACTTCTAAGTTTGGTGTTGAACCCCCACATTCAAACTCTAAGTTTGGTGTTGGGAGGTTCCAACATAGCTCTGAGCATCTCTGAGGCTCCATGAGAGTCCTCTGTCAAGCTAATGACATTAAAGAAGCACTTGTTGGGAGGCAACCCAATGTTATATTTTATCTATTCTCTTTTGTTATTTTATGTCTTTTGTAGGTTGATGATCATGAGAAGTCACAAAATCAATGGAAAAAGCAAAAACAGAAAGAAAAACAGAAAGAAAAACAGCACACCCTGGAGGAAGAACTTACTGGCATTTAAACGCCAGTAAGGTTAGCTGTTGGGCGTTTAACGCCCAGTCTGGCACCATTCTGGGCGTTTAACGCCAGAAAGGGGCACCAGACTGGCGTTAAATGCCAGAAAAGGGCAAGAAGCTGGCGTTAAACGCCAGAAATGGGCACCAGCCCGGCGTTTAACGCCAGAATTGGCTAAAAACGCATTTTTGCATGCCATTTGGTGCAGGGATGACTTTTCCTTGACACCTCAAGATCTGTGGTCCCCACAGGATCCCCACCTACCCTACCACTCTCTCTCTTCTTCACCCATTCACCAATCACCTCAACACCTTTTCCCCAAAAACCTTTCACCTATCAAATCCCATCTTTCCCTTCACCACTCACATCCATCCTTCATAAATCCCCACCTACCTCACCATTCAAATTCAAACCACTTTCCCACCCAAACCCACCCATACATGACCGAACCATAACCTCCCCCCCACTCCTATATAAACCCTTCTTCACTCCTTCATTTTCACACAACCTAAACACCACTTCTCCCCCTTTTTGGCCGAACACAAAGCCATTCCCTTCTTCCTCATTTCTTCTTCTTCTACTCTCTTCTTCTTCTTTTGCTCGAGGACGAGCAAACCTTTTAAGTTTGGTGTGGTAAAAGCATTGCTTTTTGTTTTTCCATAATCATTTATGGCATCCAAGGCCGGAGAAACCTCTAGAAAGAGGAAAGGGAAGGCAAAAGCTTCTACCTCCGAGTCATGGGAGATGGAGAGATTCATCTCAAGGGTGCATCAAGACCACTTCTATGAAGTTGTGGCCTTAAAGAAGGTGATCCCCGAGGTCCCTTTTTCACTCAAAAAGGGTGAATATCCGGAGATCCGACATGAGATCCGAAGAAGAGGTTGGGAAGTTCTTACCAACCCCATTCAACAAGTCGGAATCTTGATGGTTCAAGAGTTCTATGCCAATGCATGGATCACCAAGAACCATGACCAAAATATGAACCCGGATCCAAAGAATTATCTTACTATGGTTCGGGGAAATACTTGGTTTTTAGTCCGGAAAATGTAAGGTTGGCATTCAACTTGCCCATGATGCAAGGAGATGAACACCCTTACACTAGAAGGGTCAACTTTGATCAAAGGTTGGACCAAGTCCTCACAGTCATATGTGAAGAGGGCGCCCAATGGAAGAGAGATTCAAGAGGGAAGCCGGTTCAATTGAGAAGGCATGACCTCAAGCCCGTGGCTAGAGGATGGTTGGAGTTTATTCAACGCTCAATCATTCCCACTAGCAACCGGTCCGAAGTTACTATAGACCGGGCTATCATGATTCATAGCATCATGATTGGAGAAGAAATAGAAGTTCATGAGGTTATAGCTCAAGAACTCTATAAGGTGGCGGACAAGCCCTCTACCTTGGCAAGGTTAGCCTTTCCTCATCTCATTTGTCACCTCTGTTATTCAGTTGGAGTTGACATAGAGGGAGACATCCCTATTGATGAGGACAAGCCCATCACTAAGAAGAGGATGGAGCACACAAGAGACCCCACTCATCATGAGATCCCTGAGATTCCTCAAGGGATGCACTTTCCTCCACAAAACTATTGGGATCAACTAAACACCTCCCTAGGAGAATTGAGTTCCAACATGGGACAACTAAGGGTGGAGCACCAAGAACACTCCATCATCCTCCATGAAATTAGAGAAGATCAAAGAATCATGAGAGAGGAGCAACAAAGACAAGGAAGAGACATTGAGGAGCTCAAGCACTCCATAGGATCTTCAAGAGGAAGAACAAGCCGCCATCACTAAGGTGGACCCGTTCTTTAATTTCCTTGTTCTTTATTTTCCTGTTTTTCGAAAATTATGCTTATGTTTATCTATGTTTGTGTCTTGTGATCATTAGTGTCTTAGTGTCTATGCCTTAAAGTTATGAATGTCCTATGAATCCATCACCTCTCTTAAAAAAAATAATAATAAATGTTCTTAATTGAAAAAGAGAAGAATTGCATGAATTTTAAATTTTATAATAGTTTAATTATTTTGATGTGGTGGCAGTACTTTTGTTTTCTGAATGTATGCTTAAACAGTGCATATGTGTTTTGAATTTGTGGTTCATGAATATTGGCTCTTGAAAGAATGATGAAAAAGGAGACATGTTACTGAGGATCTGAAAAATCATTAAAATGATTCTTGAAGCAAAAAAAAAAAAAATCGAAAAAAAAGAGAGGAAAGAAAGAAATAAATTTGTGATCCAAGGCAAAAAGAGTGTGCTTAAGAACCCTGGACACCTCTGGTTGGGGACTCTAGCAAAGCTGAGTCACAATCTGAAAAGGTTCACCCAATTATGTGTCTGTGGCATGTATGTATCCGGTGGTAATACTGGAAGACAGAGTGCTTTGGGCCACGGCCAAGACTCAATAAGTAGCTATGTTCAAGAATCATCATACTTAACTAGGAGAATCAATAACACTATCTGGATTCTGAGTTGCTAAAGAAGCCAATCATTCTGAATTTCAAAGGATAGAGTGAGATGCCAAAACTGTTCAGAGGCAAAAAGCTAAAAGCCCCGCTCATCTAATTAATACTGATCTTCATAGATGTTTTTGGAATTCATTGCATATTCTCTTCTTTTTTATCTTGTTTGATTTTCAGTTGCTTGAGGACAAGCAACAATTTAAGTTTGGTGTTGTGATGAGTGGATAATTTGTACGCTTTTTGGCATTGTTTTTAGTATGTTTTTAGTATGATCTAGTTGGTTTTTAGTATATTTTTATTCGTTTTTAGTTAAAATTCACTTTTCTGGACTTTACTATGAGTTTGTGTGTTTTTCTGTGATTTCAGGTATTTTCTGGCTGAAATTGAGGGACCTGAGCAAAAATCTGATTCAGAGACTAAAAAGGACTGCAGATGCTGTTGGATTCTGACCTCCCTGCACTCGAAGTGGATTTTCTGGAGCTACAGAAGCCCAATTGGCGCGCTCTCAATGGCGTTGGAAAGTAGACATCCTGGGCTTTCCAGCAATATATGATAGTCCATACTTTGCCCAAGATTTGATGGCCCAAACCGGCGTTCAAAGTCACCCTCAGAATTTCCAGCGTTAAACGCCGGAAATGGCACCAAAATGGGAGTTAAACGCCCAAACTGGCACAAAAGCTGGCGTTTAACTCCAAGAAGAGTCTCTACACGAAAATGCTTCAATGCTCAGCCCAAGCACACACCAAGTGGGCCCGGAAGTGGATTTTTATGTCATTTACTCATCTCTGTACACCCTAGGCTACTAGTTTTCTATAAGTAGGACCTTTTACTATTGTATTTAGGAGATCTTTCAATCTTTGGATCTTTTGATCATGTTTTGATGATTGAACCCTCATTGGGAGGCTGGCCATTCGGCCATGCCTAGACCTTGTTCTTATGTATTTTCAACGATGGAGTTTCTACACACCATAGATTAAGGTGTGAAGCTCTGCTGTACCTCGAGTATTAATGCAATTACTATTGTTCTTCTATTCAATTCCGCTTGTTCTTGTTCTAAGATATCACTTGTTCTTCAAATTGATGAATGTGATGATCCGTGACACTCATCATCATTCTCACCTATGAACGTGTGACTGACAACCACCTCCGTTCTACCTTCGATTGGGTGAATATCTCTTGGATTCCTGATACACGATGCATGGTTGATCGACTGACAACCGTGTACTCGCTTGACAAACGAGCCAGCCATTCTGTGAGATCAGAGTCTTCGTGGTATAGGCTAGACCTGATGGCGGCATTCAAGTGAATCCGGAAGGTCTAACCTTGTCTGTGGTATTCTGAGTAGGATTCAATGATTGAATGACTGTGACGTGCTTCAAACTCCTGAAGGCGGGGCGTTAGTGACAGACGCAAAAGAATCACTGGATTCTATTCCGGCCTGATCGAGAACCGACAGATGGATAGCCGTGCTGTGACAGGGTGCGTTGAACATTTCCACTGAGAGGATGGGAGGTAGCCACTGACAACGGTGAAACCCTTGCTTAAGCTTGCCATGGAAAGGAGTAAGAAGGATTGGATGAAGACAGTAGGAAAGCAGAGAGACGGAAGGGACAGCATCTTCATACGCTTATCTGAAATTCCTACCAATGAATTGCATAAGTATCTCTATCTCTATCTTTATGTTTTATTCGTATATCACCATATTCATTTGAGTTTGCCTGACTGAGATTTACAAGGTGACCATAGCTTGCTTCATACCAACAATCTCTGTGGGATCGACCCTTACTCGCGTAAGGTTTATTACTTGGACGACCCAGTACACTTGCTGGTTAGTTGTGCGAAGTTGTGTTTATGCCATGGTATTGAACACCAAGTTTTTGGATTCATTACCGGGGATTATTTGTGTTGTGAAAAGTATTGATCACAATTTCGCATACCAAGTTTTTGGCGCCGTTGCCGGGGATTGTTGAGTTTGGACAACTGACGGTTCATCTTGTTGCTTAGATTAGGAATTTTTTTTTTCGGAATTCTTGAAGATGAATTCTAGAGTTTCATGATGATTTGTTGAAGTCTGGCTGGCTGAGAGGCCATGTCTAATTTCATTGGACCGAGGTTTCAACTTATCATCACAAAAGCTTATTGATTTCTATCAATCTTGCTTTTGGAGCAGTGATCTGCTAAGGCTTGGCTGGCCATTGGCCATGTCTAGTGTTTTGGACCGAAGCTTTCTTTGAAAGCTTGGCTGGCTGTGAAGCCATGTCTAATTCCTGGACCGGAGTCTTAGACTAAACACTGCATGATTCCTGGAATTCTCATTAAGAATTTTGATACCTTTTTCCACTTCATTTTCGAAAATCCAAAAAAAAAATTTACAAAACTATAAAAAACCAAAAAAATATTGCATGTTTGAGTCTAGTGTCTCATTTTAAGTTTGGTGTCAATTGCATGCATTCATTCATTTGTCTTAGGGATCTTCAAGTTGTTCTTGATGATTTCATTGCTCTGACCTTTGAATTCTCTTGACTTGAGTGTTTATGTGTCTCATATGCATTCTCATTAGTGTCAGTAGTATACAAACTGCTAAGTTTGGTGTCTTGCATGCATTGTTATTTGATTTTAGTTGCATTTTTGATGAGCGGATAATTTATACGCTTTTTGGCATTGTTTTCATATAGTTTTTAGTAAGTTTGAGCTACTTTTAGGGATGTTTTCATTAGTTTTTATGTTAAATTCACATTTCTGGACTTTACTATGAGTTTGTGTGTTTTTCTGTGATTTCAGGTAAGTTCTGACTGAAATTGAGGGATTTGAGCAAAACTCTGAAGAAGGCTGACAAAAGGACTGCTGATGCTGTTGGAATCTGACCTCCCTGCACTCAAAATGGATTTTCTGGAGCTACATAACTCCAATTGGCGCACTCTCAACGGCGTTGGAAAGTAGACATCCAGGGCTTTCCAGAAATATATAATAGTCCATACTTTATTCGAAGAATGACGACGTAACTTGGCGTTGAACGCCAAGTACACGCTGCTGTCTGGAGTTAAACGCCAGAAAAACGTCATTATCCGGAGTTGAACGCCCAAAACACGTCATAACTCAGAGTTCAACTCCAAGAGATGCCTCAGCTCGTGAATTAATCAAGCTCAGCCCAAGCATACACCAAGTGGGCCCCGGAAGTGGATTTATGCATCAATTACTTACTCATGTAAACCCTAGTAGCTAGTCTAGTATAAATAGGACATTTAACTATTGTATTAGACATCTTTGGTCTCAGTTTTGTTTTATTCTTCATCTTAGGAGATCATTGATCACGTTAGGGGGGCTGGCCATTCGGCCATGCCTGAACCTTTTACTTATGTATTTTCAACGGTGGAGTTTCTGCACACCATAGATTAAGGGTGTGGAGCTCTGCTGTACCTCAAGTATTAATGCAATTCTATTGTCTTTTATTCAAATCTCTCTTATTCTTATTCCAAGATATTCATTCGTACCCAAGAACATGATGAATGTGATGATAAGTAACCCTCATTATCATTCTCACTTATGAACGCACGTGATTGACAACCACTTCCGTTCTACATGCAACAAGAGCTTGAATGTGTATCTCTTAGATTCCCCAACAGAATCTTCGTGGTATAAGTTAGATAGATGGCGGCATTCATGAGGATCCGGAAAGTCTAAACCTTGTCTGTGGTATTCCGAGTAGGACTCTATGATTGAATGACTGTGACGAGCTTCAAACTCCTGAAGGCTGGGCGTGATGACAAGCGCAAAAGAATCAAGGGATTCTATTCCAACCTGATTGAGAACCGACAGATGATTAGCCGTGCTGTGACAGAGCATAGGAACGTTTTCACTGAGAGGATGGGATGTAGCCATTGACAACGGTGATGCCCTACATACAGCTTGCCATGGAAAGGAGTAAGAAGGACTGAGTTGAAGCAATGGGAGAGCAGGCGTTCTTGAGCCATATAGCATCTCCATTCGCTTATCTGAAATTCTCACCAATGAATCTGCATAAGTATTCTATCCCTTTTATTATTTCTTCTTTTTATTATTAATCTTCGAAACCATAAACAAATTTAATCTGCCTAACTGAGATTTGCAAGGTGACCATAGCTTGCTTCATACCAACAATCTCTGTGGGATCGACCCTTACTCATGTAAGGTTTATTACTTGGACGACCCAGTACACTTGCTGGTTAGTTGAACGGAGTTGTGAAAGCCGCAGTATTGTGCACCAAGCTTTTGGAGCCATTACCGGGGATTATTCGATTTGTGTGAAAGTATAAATCACAATTTCGTCCACCAAGTTTTTGCCGCCGTTGCCGGGGATTGTTCGAGTATGGACAACTGACGGTTCATCTTGTTGCTCAGATTAGGTAATTTTCTTTTCAAAAAAAAAAAAGTTTTCAAAAATCTTTTCAAAATTTTTCTTTTATTTTTCATTTTTTCTAAACTTTATTTTCGAAAAATTTAATAAAAATACAAAAAAATTAGAAAATCATAAAAATCAAAAATATTTTGTGTTTCTTGTTTGAGTATTGTGTTAATTTTTAAGTTTGGTGTCAATTGCATGCTTTTAAAATTTTTCTTGCATTTTCGAAAATCTCATGCATTCATAGTGTTCGTCATGATCTTCAAGTTGTTCTTGACAAGTCTTCTTGTTTGATCTTGATGATTTCTTGTTTTGTGTTGTTCGTTGTTTTTCATGTGCATCTTTGCATCCATAATTTCCATGCATTAAAAATTTCTAAGTTTGGTGTCTTGCATGTTTTCTTTGCATCAAAATTTTTTTCAAAATTATGTTCTTGATGTTCATCATGATCTTCATAGTGTTCTTGGTGTTCATCTTGACATTCATAGCATTCTTGCATGCATCTTGTGTCTTGATCCAAAATTTTCATGTTTTGGGTCATTTTTGTGTTTTTCTTTAAAAATTTAAAAATCAAAAAAATATCTTTTCCTTATTTCCCTCCAAATTTTCGAAATTTTGGGTTGACTTGGTCAAAAATTTTCAAAATTAGTTGTTTCTTACAAGTCAAGTCAAAATTTCAATTTTAAAAATCTTATCTTTTCAAAATCTTTTTCAAAAATCATATCTTTTTCATTTTTTTTATTTTCGAAAATTTCAAAAATTATTTTTCAAAATATTTTCAAAATCTTTTTCTTATCTTTTTATCTAATTTTCGAAAATTGGCTAACAATTAATGTGATTGGTTCAAAAATTTGAAGTTTGTTACTTTCTTGTTAAGAAAGGTTCAATCTTTAAGTTCTAGAATCTTATCTTGTAGTTTCTTGTTAGTTAAGTAATTTTAAAAATTAAATCTTTTTCAAAATATCTTTTTCTTAAAAATCTCTTTATCTTTGTATCTTATCTTTTTCAAAAATTTTATCTTTTTCAAAATTTGATTTCAAAATATCTTATCTAACTTCTTATCTTCTTATCTTTTTAAATTTTGATTTCAAATCTTTTTCAATCAACTAACTAACTTTTTGTTTGTTTCTTATTTTTTTCAAAACCACCTAACTACTTTTCCCTCTCTAATTTTCGAAAATTCTCCCTCTCTTTTTCAAAAATTCTTTTTGTTTTTAATTTTAATTTCAATTACTTTTATCTCTAATTTTCGAAAATCACTAACTCTTTTTCAAAACATTATTTTCAAATTTCTGTCATCTTCATTCTCTTCTCTTATTCTATTTAATTAATTAATTACTAACACTTCTCTTCACCTCTCCTCATCCAAAAATCCGAATCCATCCTTCTTCTTTCTTATACCCCTTTCTTCTTCTACTAACATAAGGGAATCTCTATACTGTGACATAGAGGATTCCTCTTTCTTTTCTTGTTTTCTTCTCTTTCATATGAGCAGGAACAGGGAAAAGGGCACTCTTGTTGAAGTTGATCCAGAACCTGAAAGGACTCTGAAGAGAAAATTAAGAGAAGCTAAATTACAACAATCCAGAAACAACCTTTCAGAAATTTTCGAACAAGAGAAGGACATGGCAGCCGAAAATAATAATAATAATAATGCTAGGAGAATGCTTGGTGACTTCACAAAGCCAACGTCCAAGTTTGATGGAAGAAGCATCTCCATTCCTGCCATTGGAGCCAATAACTTTGAGCTTAAGCCTCAACTAGTTGCATTAATGCAACAAAACTGCAAGTTTTATGGACTTCCATCTGAAGATCCTTATCAGTTCTTAACTGAGTTCTTGCAGATCTGTGAGACTGTAAAGACGAATGGAGTTGATCCTGAAGTCTACAGACTCATGCTTTTCCCTTTTGCTGTAAGAGACAGAGCTAGAATATGGTTGGATTCACAACCTAAGGATAGCCTGGACTCCTGGGATAAGCTGGTCACTGCTTTCTTAGATAAGTTCTTCCCTCCTCAAAAGCTGAGCAAGCTGAGAGTGGATGTTCAAACCTTCAAACAAAAAGATGGTGAATCTCTCTATGAAGCTTGGGAAAGATACAAGAAGCTGACCAAAAGATGTCCATCTGACATGTTTTCAGAATGGACCCTATTAGATATATTCTATTATGGTCTCTCTGAATTTTCAAAAATGTCACTGGACCATTCTGCAGGTGGATCTATTCACCTGAAGAAGACGCCTGAAGAGGCTCAAGAACTCATTGACATGGTTGCAAACAACCAGTTCATGTATACCTCTGAGAGGAATTCCGTGAATAATGGGATACCTCAGAAGAAAGGAGTTCTTGAAATTGATGCTCTGAATGCCATATTGGCTCAGAACAAAGTGTTGACTCAACAGGTCAACATGATCTCTCAAAATCTGAATGGACTGCAACATGCATCCAACAGCACTAGAGAGGCAGCTTCTGAAGAAGCTTATGATCCTGAAAACCCTGCCATGGCAGAGGTTAATTATATGGGTGAACCATATGGAAACACCTATAACCCATCATGGAGAAATCATCCAAATTTCTCCTGGAAGGATCAACAAAAGCCTCAACAAGGCTTTAATAATGGTGGACGCAATAGGCTGAACAATAGTAAGCCATATCCATCATCTTCTCAGCAACAGACAGAGAATTCTGAACAAAATACTTCTAATTTAGCCAATATAGTCTCTGATCTGTCAAAGGCCACTTTCAGTTTCATGAACGAAACCAGATCTTCCATCAGAAATCTGGAAGCACAAGTAGGCCAGCTGAGTAAGAAAGTCATTGAAACTCCTCCCAGTGTTCTGGTGGACGAAATTGTGATCACATCAATATAGTATTAATATATTTATTATAGGATTGTGGAACTTAGGATTTTTTTGGTATGAGTGGGCACAATTCCGTTCAACTGACCAGCAAGTGTACTGGGTCGTCCAAGTAATACCTTACGTGAGTAAGGGTCGAATCCACAGAGATTATTGGTTTGAAGCAATCAATATTTATTTTATTGATCTTAGTCAGGATGTTAATAGGATTATTTGGATTAAAAGTGAAATTACTGGAATTGATAAAAGAGGGAACAATGTTACTTTGATTTGCAGCACTAGGAAATATGTTGGAGTTTTGGAGATGCTTTGTCCTCTGATTTCAACTCTTCCTTGAGATCTTCTTCTCACACGCAGGTTCCTTCCATGGCAAGCTCTATGTAGGGTGTCACCGTTGTCAATGGCTACTTCCCATCCTCGCAGTGAAAACTATGCACGCACTCTGTCACAGTACGGCTAATCACCGGTTGGTTCCCGCTCCTACTGGAATAGAATCACTCTTTTGCGTCTGTCACTAACGCCCAGCAGGTTAAAGTTTGAAGCACGTCACAGTCATTCAATCCCGGAATCCTACTCGGAATACCACAGACAAGGTTTAGACTTTCCGGATTCTCATGAATGCCGCCATCAATCCGGCTTATACCACGAAGATTCTGTTGGGGAATCTAAGAGACATTCATTCAGTCTGATGTAGAACGGAGGTGGTTGTCAGGCACACGTTCATGGGTTGAGGAAGGTGATGAGTGTCACGGATCATCACCTTCTCCACAGTTAAGCGCGAATGAACATCTTAGATAAGAACAAGCGTGTTTGAATGGAAAACAAAGGAATTATATTAAATCATCGAGACGCTGCAGAGCTCCTCACCCCCAACAATGGGGTTTAGAGACTCATGCCGTCAAAGAGTATGTAATTCAGATCTGAAAATGTCATGAGGTCCCAGATATGTCTGTAAAAGTTGTTTAAATAGTAAACTAATAACCTAGGGTTACAGAAAATGAATAAACTAAGATAATTGGTGCAGAAATCCACTTCTGGGGCCCACTTGGTGTGTGCTGGGGCTGAGACTAAAGCTTTCCACGTGCAAAGGCCTTTCTTGGCGTCAAACTTCAGGTTATGACGTGTTTTGGGCGTTCAACTCCGGATCATGACGTTTTTCTGGCGTTTAACTCCAGACAGCAGCATGAACTTGGCGTTTAACGCCAAGTTACGTCGTCTATCCTCGCTCAAAGTATGGACTATTATATATTGCTGGAAAGCCCTGGATGTCTACTTTCCAACGCCGTTGAGAGCACGCCAATTGGACTCCTGTAGCTCCAGAAAATCCATTTCGAGTGCAGGGAGGTCAGGATCCAACAGCATCAGCAGTCCTTTTTCAGCCTAAGTCAGATTTTTGCTCAGCTCCCTCAATTTCAGCCAGAAAATACCTGAAATCACAGAAAAACATACAAACTCATAGTAAAGTCCAGAAATATGATTTTTGCCTAAAAACTAATATTATTTTACTAAAAACTAACTGAAACATACTAAAATCTACATGAAATTACCCCCAAAAAGCGTATAAAATATCCGCTCATCACAACACCAAACTTAAACTGTTGCTTGTCCTCAAGCAACTAGATAAATAAAATAGGTTTTAACAGAAATAAAGAAGCAATAATATCTCAGAGTTTTAAGTGAAGCTCAGATTCTTATTAGATGAGCGGGGCTTGTAGCTTTTTGCCTCTGAATAGTTTTGGCATCTCACTTTATCCTTTGAAATTCAGAATGGTTGGCATCCATAGGAACTCAGAATTCAGATAGTGTTATTGACTCTCCTAGTTTAGTATGTTGATTCTTGAACACAGCTACTTTTATGAGTCTTGGCCGTGGCCCTAAGCACTTTGTTTTCCAGTATTACCACCGGATACACAAATGCCACAGACACATAACTGGGTGAACCTTTTCAGATTGTGACTCAGCTTTGCTAGAGTCCCCAGTTAGAGGTGTCCAGAGCTCTTAAGCACACTCTTTTTGCCTTGGATCACGACTTTAACCACTCAGTCTCAAGCTTTTCACTTGGACCTTCATGACACAAGCACATGGTTAGGGACAACTTGATTTAGCCGCTTAGGCCTGGATTTTATTTCCTTGGGCCCTCCTATCCATTGATGCTCAAAGCCTTGGATCCTTTTTACCCTTG
The DNA here is from genome assembly GCF_003086295.3 of Arachis hypogaea. Lineage (NCBI taxonomy): Eukaryota > Viridiplantae > Streptophyta > Magnoliopsida > Fabales > Fabaceae > Arachis > Arachis hypogaea. The sequence continues at coordinate 68,108,242 of NC_092040.1, read as the reverse complement.
CCTTTTGGTTTTAAGGGCTATTGGCTTTTTTCTGCTTGCTTTTTCTTTTTCTTTCTATTTTTTTCGCCACTTTTTTTTTTTTCACAAGCTTTTGCTTTTTTCACTGCTTTTTCTTGGTTCAAGAATCAATTTCATGATTTTTCAGATCATCAATAACATTTCTCTCTGTTCATCATTCTTTCAAGAGCCAACAATTTTAACATTCATAAACAACAAGATCAAAAATATGCACTGTTCAAGCATTCATTCAGAAGACAAAAAGTATTGCCACCACATATAAATAATTAGAATTTTCCTTATTAAGAACTCGAAAAAAAATTAAATTGCCTCTTTATTCTACAAATCTACTATTTTATTCATGTTTGATGATGATGGGAAAAATAAATTATAACTTAGTTGGAAATAAAACCAAAATAGATATGCTAATTACTACTACTCCTATATAACTTCTAAGGTAAAATCCTATAATAATACTATCACAGAGTTAAAGCTAGAATTAGAACTTAACAACCTGTATTTTGGGAAGTGGATGTTCCTCTAGTCTGTGGGGTGCCTTCAAGAATTAATTTCTGACGCTTCAGCTCCCTTAAGTTCACATCCTTGCTCTTCCTGTTCTCTTAGGTGCCATGGTCTTACTGAGTTTTAGCTCAGTGATCATGGCAAATCACACCAAACTTAGAGGTTTGCTTGTCCTCAAGCAAAAGAAAGGAAAGGAGAGGAGTAGAAGGAAAGGCATTTTTCAAATAAAGATAAGATGAGTTGAAAAAGATATGAGAAGAAATTAAAAATATTTAAAAAAGAATTGGATTGAAAAAAAGATTTATGTTTATGAATTAAGATATATTTGATATTTTTGAAAAAAGGGATTTTAGAAATTAGGGTTCTTAGAAAACCAATTTGATTTTGAAGGATGACATTTTGAAACATGTTTATGCAAGAAATCATGAATTGAAACATAAAAATTTAGAAAAATTATGGAGAAAAACGAATTTTTACCTCCTCCCCACCATCCTGGCGTTAAACGCCCAACTGCTGCATGGTTTGGGCGTTTAACGCCCAAATGCTGCTTCTTCTGGGCGTTCAACGCCCAGCTGATGCATCTTTCTGGCGTTTAACGCCCAGATGCTACCCTTACTGGCGTTAAACGCCCAGTGGGTGCTTCTCATGGGCGTTCAACGCCCAAATTGTTTCTTACTGGCTTTTTCACGCCAGTGAGCTTCCAATTTTCCTTGTAACTATGTGACTTCAATCAATTGCTATTTCACCTTTTGAAGATACTCTAGCATCTACCTGTAAAACTAGATCAAATAAAATTATATTTTGTGAGTGGCTGGGTTGCCTCCCAGCAAGCGCTTCTTTAATGTCATTAGCTGGACTGAGTTTTAATCAAGTCTCAGTTTTGAGCATTCTTGCTCAAAATTGCCCTCAAGATAATGTTTGACTCTTTGTCCATTAACAATGAACTTTTTGTTAGAGTCATTATCCTGAAGCTCTATGTATCCATATGGTGATACGTTTGTAATGACATATGGACTTCTCCACCGGGATTTTAATTTCCCAGGGAATAATCTGAGCCTAGAATTGAATAGCAGAACTTTCTGCCCCGGATCAAAGACTCTGGATGACAATTTCTTATCATGCCATCTTTTCGCTTTCTCTTTGTAAATCTTTGCATTTTCGAAAGCATTGAGTCTAAATTCCTCTAGCTCTGATTCGAGACTCTCAGCCATATTGACCTCTCTTACCAGAGAGTCAATAATATCAACACTCATGCAGTCATTTGGGGTGTCTGGATGTTGCATGGCTTTAACAACATTCAGCCTGAACTCTTCCTCATTGACTCTCAAGGTTACTTCCCCTTTTTGGACATCAATGAGGGTTCGGCCAGTTGCTAGGAAAGGTCTTCCTAGAATGAGGGTTGCACTCTTGTGCTCCTCCATTTCCAGCACCACAAAGTCAGTAGGAAAGGCAAATGGCCCAACCTTGACTATCATGTCCTCAATCACGCCTGATGGGTATTTAATGGAGCCATCAGCAAGTTGAAGACATATCCTGGTTGGTTTGATTTCTTCAGTTAAACCAAGCTTTCTGATAGTAGATGCAGGTATTAGGTTGATACTTGCCCCAAGATCGCATAAAGCTTGCTTGGTACAAACACCTTCTAATGTGCATGGTATCATAAAGCTCCCAGGATCTTTAAGCTTCTCAGGTAAGCTTTTTAGAATGACTGCACTGCATTCTTCAGTGAGGTAAACTGTTTCAGTTTCCCTCCAATCCTTCTTATGACTTAATATCTCTTTCATGAACTTAGCATAAGAAGGTATTTGCTCAAGTGCTTCTGCAAACGGAATCTTTATTTCAAGAGTTCTGAGATAGTCTGCAAAGCGGGCAAATTGCTTATCCTGTTCCGCTTGGCGGAGTTTTTGAGGATAAGGCATTTTGGCTTTGTATTCCTCAACTTTAGTAGCTGCAGGTTTATTACCTACAGAAGTGGGTTGGGAAGCCTTTTTAGAAGGATTGTTATCAGCACTTGTATGTGACTGATCACCCACTGGCGTTTGAATACCAGGGGTGGAAGCTGGGGTGGCGTTAAACGCCACCTCCCTGCTTGTTTCTGGCGTTTGAACGCCAGAACCATGTTTCTTTTGGGCGTTCAACGCCAGATCCATGCTTGTTTCTGGCGTTGAACGCCAGGAATGAGCATGGTTTGGGCGTTCAGCACCAGCTTTGTCCCTTTCTGGGCTCGGACTGTCTTCAGGAGGATTTTGAGTATCCACTTGTTTATTTCTTGGTTTTCTGCTGCTTTGAAGTGAGGTATTTAATGTTTTCCCACTTCTTAATTGAACTGCTTGACATTCTTCTGTTATTTGTCTTGACAGTTGTTTTTCTGTCTGCTTTAATTGTACTTCCATGTTCCTGTTAGCCATTCTTGTTTCCTGTAACATTTCCTTGAATTCGGCTAGCTGCTGAGTTAGAAAGTCTAATTGCTGATTAAACTCATTAGCTTGATCCACTGGACTGAGTTCTGCAGTTACTGTTTTAGCTTCTTCTTTCCTGAAAGATTCATTGCTTAAGTACAGATGTTGATTTCTGGCAACTGTATCAATAAGCTCTTGAGCCTCTTCAATTGTTTTTCTCATATGTATAGATCCACCAGCTGAGTGGTCTAGAGAAATCTGAGCTTTTTCTGTAAGCCCATAATAGAAGATGTCTAATTGCACCCATTCCGAAAACATTTCAGAGGGGCATTTTCTTAGCATCTCTCTGTATCTCTCCCATGCATCATAAAGGGATTCATTATCTCCTTGTTTGAAGCCTTGGATGCTTAGCCTTAGCTGTGTCATCCGTTTGGGAGGGAAATAGTGATTCAGGAATTTTTCTGACAGCTGTTTCCATGTTTTTATGCTGTTTTTAGGCTGGTTATTTAACCACCTCTTAGCTTGATCTTTTACAGCAAATGGAAACAGTAGTAATCTGTAGACATCCTGATCCACTTCTTTATCATGTACTGTATCAGCAATTTGCAGAAATTATGCTAGAAATTCTGTAGGTTCTTCATGTGGAAGACCAGAATACTGGCAGTTTTGCTGCACCATGATAATGAGCTGAGGATTCAGCTCAAAGCTACTCACCCCATATGGAGGGTATACGGATACTACTCCCATATGAAGCAGTAGTGGGGTTTGCATATGACCCCAGAGTCCTCTTGGACTGTTCACTCATACTTACTTCCATAATGGAATACAAGTTGAGAATTTATAGTAATGGAATAAATAAAAATGGAATAAATAAAAAGAAGTTAAAAATATTTTTTTTTTAATAAAATAAAAACGAAATAAATAAAAGAAAGTGAAAATATTTTGAAATTGAAAATTGAATTTTTATAAAAGATTTTCGAAAAAAAAAATTGTTCAAAATTAGTTAGAAAAATAAAATTTTTTTGAATTTTGAATTTTATGATGAAAGAGAAAAACACACAAAAGACACAAGATTTAAAATTTTTAGATCTAATGCTCCTTAATTTTCGAAAATTTTTGGAGGGAAAACACCAAGGAACACCAAACTTAAAAATTTTAAGATCAAGACACAAGAAAAACTCAAGAACACTTTGAAGATTCACAAGAACACCAAGAACACAAGGAAGAACACCAAACTTAAAATTTTTAGAAAACCAAAATAAATTTTCGAAATTTATGAAAAGATTAACAAGAAAACACCAAACTTAAAGTTTGGCACAAGATTAAATCAAGAAAAATTATTTTTGAAAAAGATTTTTAAAAGTATTGGTGCTCCCTTGTCAAGAATATGACCCTTCTATTCTAGCCAAATGGGCAGAAAAGGTAACAATTGTTCTGGGCAGGTATATTCTTTTTGAAAGACTAATGCTTTGGATTAGTAAAAGAAAAACAAGAAAAGACACAGAACAAGAAAAACTCAAGATCAAACAAGAAAAATAAACAAGAACAACTTGAAAATCAATGAAGAACAAAGACACAAGTCGAAAATTTTAAAGAAAAATATGAGACATGCAATTGACACCAAACTTAGAACAAGACACTAAAACTCACGAAAATTAACACTTAATTAAGAAAAATAATTTTTGAAAAGAAATTTTTTTTTTTTGAAAAGAAACTATCCTATCAAAATTTAATGACTCTATAAAAACAAATTATTCCTAATCTAAGAAATAAAATAAACCTTCAATTGTCCAAACGCAATAATCCCCGGCAACGGCGCCAAAAACTTGGTGGACGAAATTGTGATCACATCAATATAGTATTAATATATTTATTATAGGATTGTGGAACTTAGGATTTTTTTGGTATGAGTGGGCACAATTCCGTTCAACTGACCAGCAAGTGTACTGGGTCGTCCAAGTAATACCTTACGTGAGTAAGGGTCGAATCCACAGAGATTATTGGTTTGAAGCAATCAATATTTATTTTATTGATCTTAGTCAGGATGTTAATAGGATTATTCGGATTAAAAGTGAAATTACTGGAATTGATAAAAGAGGGAACAATGTTACTTTGATTTGCAGCACTAGGAAATATGTTGGAGTTTTGGAGATGCTTTGTCCTCTGATTTCAACTCTTCCTTGAGATCTTCTTCTCACACGCAGGTTCCTTCCATGGCAAGCTCTATGTAGGGTGTCACCGTTGTCAATGGCTACTTCCCATCCTCGCAGTGAAAACTATGCACGCACTCTGTCACAGTACGGCTAATCACCGGTTGGTTCCCGCTCCTACTGGAATAGAATCACTCTTTTGCGTCTGTCACTAACGCCCAGTAGGTTAAAGTTTGAAGCACGTCACAGTCATTCAATCCCGGAATCCTACTCGGAATACCACAGACAAGGTTTAGACTTTCCGGATTCTCATGAATGCCGCCATCAATCCGGCTTATACCACGAAGATTCTGTTGGGGAATCTAAGAGACATTCATTCAGTCTGATGTAGAATGGAGGTGGTTGTCAGGCACACGTTCATGGGTTGAGGAAGGTGATGAGTGTCACGGATCATCACCTTCTCCACAGTTAAGCGCGAATGAACATCTTAGATAAGAACAAGCGTGTTTGAATGGAAAACAAAGGAATTATATTAAATCATCGAGACGCTGCAGAGCTCCTCACCCCCAACAATGGGGTTTAGAGACTCATGCCGTCAAAGAGTATGTAATTCAGATCTGAAAATGTCATGAGGTCCCAGATATGTCTGTAAAAGTTGTTTAAATAGTAAACTAATAACCTAGGGTTACAGAAAATGAATAAACTAAGATAATTGGTGCAGAAATCCACTTCTGGGGCCCACTTGGTGTGTGCTGGGGCTGAGACTAAAGCTTTCCACGTGCAAAGGCCTTTCTTGGCGTCAAACTTCAGGTTATGACGTGTTTTGGGCGTTCAACTCCGGATCATGACGTTTTTCTGGCGTTTAACTCCAGACAGCAGCATGAACTTGGCGTTTAACGCCAAGTTACGTCGTCTATCCTCGCTCAAAGTATGGACTATTATATATTGCTGGAAAGCCCTGGATGTCTACTTTCCAACGCCGTTGAGAGCGCGCCAATTGGACTCCTGTAGCTCCAGAAAATCCATTTCGAGTGCAGGGAGGTCAGGATCCAACAGCATCAGCAGTCCTTTTTCAGCCTAAGTCAGATTTTTGCTCAGCTCCCTCAATTTCAGCCAGAAAATACCTGAAATCACAGAAAAACACACAAACTCATAGTAAAGTCCAGAAATATGATTTTTGCCTAAAAACTAATATTATTTTACTAAAAACTAACTGAAACATACTAAAATCTACATGAAATTACCCCCAAAAAGCGTATAAAATATCCGCTCATCATGTTCTCCCAAGCAATACAGAAGAGAATCCAAAAGGAGAGTGCAAGGCCATTGATTTAATCAAAGTGGCCGAATGCATAGGGGAGGAGGAGGACGAAAATCCTAGTGAGGAAGACCTCCTGGGATATCCTTCAAGCAAGAAGGAGTTTCCTATTAAGGATCCTGAGGAATCTGAGGCTCATACAGAGACCACAGAGATTCCATTAAATCTCCTTCTGCCATTCATGAGCTCTGAAGAATATTCATCCTCTGAAGAGGATGAAGATGTGACTGGAGAGCAAGTTGCTCAATACTTAGGAGCTATCATGAAGCTGAATGCCAAGCTGTTTGGTAATGAGACTTGGGAAAGTGAACCTCCCTTGCTCATTAGTGAACTGGATACTTGGATTCAGAAAACTCTACCTCAAAAGAAACAAGATCCTGGCAAGTTCTTAATACCTTGCACCATTGGCACCATGAGCTTTGAAAAAGCTCTATGTGATCTTGGGTCAGGGATAAATCTGATGCCACTCTCTGTAATGGAGAAGCTGGGAATCATTGAGGTACAACCTGCCTTGTTCTCATTACAATTGGTAGATAAGTCAATGAGACAAGCTTATGGAATAGTAGAGGACGTGCTAGTAAAGGTTGAAGGCCTTTACATCCCTGCTGATTTCATAATCCTACACACTAGGAAGGAAGATGATGAATCCATCATCCTAGGAAGACCTTTCCTAGCCACAGCAGAAGCTGTGATAGATGTCAACAGAGGAGAGTTAGTCCTTCAATTGAATGAGGACTACCTTGTGTTTAAGGCACATGGCCATCCCTCTGTGACAGAAGAGAGTAAGCATGAAGAGCTTCTCTCAGTTCAAGGTCAAGAAGAGCCCACACAGTCAAACTCTAAGTTTGGTGTTGTGAGGCCACAACCAAACTCTAAGTTTGGTGTTCAAATTCCATATCCAAACTCTAAGTTTGGTGTGGAGACAACACACTAAATTGATCTGATCATCTTGTGGCTCCATGAGAGCCACTGTCAAGCTATTGACATTAAAGAAGCGCTTGTTGGGAGGCAACCCAATTTTATTTATCTAATTTTATTTTATTTTGTTTTAGTGTTATTTTTGTGTTGAATTAGGTACATGATCATGAGGAGTCATGAAAAAATCAAAGAAATTAAAAACAGAGTCAAAAACAGAAGAAAAAAATTTTTCACCCTGGAGGTAGCGCAGACTGGCGTTCAACGCCAGTAAGATGCATCTGGCTGGCGTTCAACGCCAGAACAGAGCATCTTTCTGGCACTGAACGCCCAAAACAAGCAACAACCTGGCGTTTAACGCCAGGATGTGCACACAGAGGACAATCTGGCGCTGAACGCCAGAAACAAGCATGAAACTGGCGTTCAACGCCAGAAACATGCATTACATGGGCGTTTAACGCCCAGAACATGCACCAATGGGCGTTTGAACGCCAGAATGATGCATGGAGGCAATTTACATGCCTATATGGTGAAGGAATGGTATTTCTTTTCACCTCAGGATCTGTGGACCCCACATGATCCCCACCTCAGGATCTGTGGACCCCACAGGATCCCCACCTACCATATTCCCACCTTACCTCTTAATCCTATTTTTGTGATTTGAATACCCCATGTCACAATTCCCAATATTCTTCATCAATCACCTCACTCCCTCTTCCCAATTACCCCATTCACCATTCACATCAACCCACTCTTCCCCATAAACCCCACCTACCTCCATAACATTCAAATTCAATTTCCCACCCATTCCCACCCAAAATGGCCGAGACCTAACCCTCCCCTCTCCCTATAAATACCCTTCCATTCTTCTTCATTTTCACACAACACAACCCCTTTCTTCTCCCACATAGCCGAACCCACTTCTCTCCCTCTCTACCATATTCTCTTCTTCTTCTTCTACTCTTCTCTTCTTTATTGCTCGAGGACGAGCAAATTTTAAGTTTGGTGTGGTAAAAAGCCTAAGCTTTTTGTTTTTCATTACCATCAATGGCACCTAAGACCGGAATTTCCTCAAGAAAAGGAAAAGGGAAGGCAAAAGCTTCCACCTCCGAGTCATGGGAGAAGGAAAGATTCATTTCCAAAAGCCATCAAGACCACTTCTATGATGTTGTGGCAAAGAAGAAGGTGATCCCCGAGGTCCCTTTCAAGCTCAAAAAGAATGAGTATCCGGAAATCCGACATGAAATCCAAAGAAGAGGTTGGGAAGTCATAACCAACCCCATGCAACAAGTCGGAATATTGATGGTTCAAGAGTTCTATGCCAATGCATGGATCACTAGGAACCATGATCAAAGTATGAACCCGAATCCAAAGAACTATATCACAATGGTTCGGGGGAAATACTTAGATTTCAGTCCGAAAAATGTGAGGTTGGCATTCCATCTACCCATGATGCAAGGTGATGAACGCCCCTACACAAGAAGGGTCAACTTTAATCAAAGGTTGGACCAAGTCCTAAGGGATATATGTGTGGAAGGCGCCCAATGGAGAATAGACTCCAAAGGCAAACCGGTCCAACTAAGAAGACTGGACCTCAAGCCTGTAGCCAGAGGATGGTTGGAGTTCATCCAAAGATCCATCATCCCTACAAGCAACCGATCTGAAGTTACTGTGGATCGGGCCATCATGATTCATAGCATCATGATTGGAGAGGAAGTGGAAGTTCATGAAGTCATCTCCAATGAACTCTACAAAATAGCTGACAAGCCTTCATACATGGCACGGCTAGCCTTCCCCCACCTTATATGTCATCTTTGTTACTCAGCTGGAGTTATCATAGATGGAGATGTCTCCATTGAAGAAGACAAGCCCATCACCAAGAAAAGGATGGAGCAAACAAGAGAAGTTCCTCACGGCCCTCAAGAAGAACATGAGGAAGTTCATCATCAACAAATGCCTCAAGGAATGCACTTTCCTCCCAACACCTATTGGGAGCAACTCAGCACCTCCTTAGAAGATTTGAGCCATAATGTGGAACAATTAAGGGTGGAACACCATGAACACGCCCTCACTCTCCAAGAAATAAGAGAAGATCAAAGAGCAATGAGGGAGGAGCAACAAAGGCAAGGAAGGGACATAGAAGAGTTGAAGAACATCATTGGTCCTTCAAGAAGAAGACGCCACTAGAGGTGGATTCATTCCTTGTTCTTTATTTCTTTCTGTTTTCGGTTTTTAAGTATTATGTTTATCTATGTTTTGTGTCTCTACTTCATGATCATTAGTGTGTAACCATGCCTTAAAGCTATGAATAAAATCCATTAGTCTTTCACCTCTCTTAAATGAAAAATGTTTTAATTCAAAAGAACAAGAAGTACATAATTTTCGAATTTATTATTGAATTTAATTTAATTATATTGATGTGGTGACAATACTTTTTGTTTTCTGAATGAATGCTTGAACAGTGCATATTTTTGATCTTGTTGTTTATGAGTGTTAAAATTGTTGGTTCTTGAAAGAATGATGAACAAAGAGAAATGTTATTGATGATCTGAAAAACATCATGAAATTGATTCTTGAAGCAAGAAAAAGCAGTAAAAAAAAAATGGCGAAAATTTCAAAAAGCAAGGATCCAAGGCTTTGAGCATTAATGGATAGGAGGGCCCAAGGAAATTAAATCCAGGCCTAAGCGGCTAAATCAAGCTGTCCCTAACCATGTGCTTGTGTCATGAAGGTCCAAGTGAAAAGCTTGAGACTGAATGGTTAAAGTCGTGATCCAAAGCAAAAGAGTGTGCTTAAGAGCTCTGGACACCACTAACTGGGGACTTTAGCAAAGCTGAGTCACAATCTGAAAAGGTTCACCCAGTTATGTGTCTGTGGCATTTGTGTATCCGGTGGTAATACTGGAAGACAAAGTGCTTAGGGCCACAGCCAAGACTCATAAGTAGCTGTGTTCAAGAATCAACATGCTTAACTAGGAAAGTCAATAACACTATCCAAAATTCTAAGTTCCTAGAGATGCCAATCACTCTAAACTTCAAAGGAAAAAGTGAGATGCCAAAACTGTTCAGAAGCAAAAAGCTACAAGTCCCGCTCATCTAATTAAATTAATATTCATTGATATTCTGGAAATTATAGTATATTCTCTTCTTTTATCCTATTTGATTTTCAGTTGCTTGGGGACAAGCAACAATTTAAGTTTGGTGTTGTGATGAGCGGATAATTTATACGCTTTTTGGCATTGTTTTCATATAGTTTTTAGTAAGTTTGAGCTACTTTTAGGGATGTTTTCATTAGTTTTTATGTTAAATTCACATTTCTGGACTTTACTATGAGTTTGTGTGTTTTTCTGTGATTTCAGGTAAGTTCTGACTGAAATTGAGGGATTTGAGCAAAACTTTGAAGAAGGCTGACAAAAGGACTGCTGATGCTGTTGGAATCTGACCTCCCTGCACTCAAAATGGATTTTCTGGAGCTACAGAACTCCAATTGGCGCGCTCTCAACGGCGTTGGAAAGTAGACATCCAGGGCTTTCCAGCAATATATAATAGTCCATACTTTATTCGAAAAATGACGACGTAACTTGGCGTTGAACGCCAAGTACACGCTGCTGTCTGGAGTTAAACGCCAGAAAAACGTCATTATCCGGAGTTGAACGCCCAAAACACGTCATAACTCAGAGTTCAACTCCAAGAGATGCCTCAGCTCGTGAATTAATCAAGCTCAGCCCAAGCATACACCAAGTGGGCCCCGGAAGTGGATTTATGCATCAATTACTTACTCATGTAAACCCTAGTAGCTAGTCTAGTATAAATAGGACATTTAACTATTGTATTAGACATCTTTGGTCTCAGTTTTGTTTTATTCTTCATCTTAGGAGATCATTGATCACGTTAGGGGGGCTGGCCATTCGGCCATGCCTGAACCTTTTACTTATGTATTTTCAACGGTGGAGTTTCTGCACACCATAGATTAAGGGTGTGGAGCTCTGCTGTACCTCAAGTATTAATGCAATTCTATTGTCTTTTATTCAAATCTCTCTTATTCTTATTCCAAGATATTCATTCATACCCAAGAACATGATGAATGTGATGATAAGTAACCCTCATTATCATTCTCACTTATGAACGCACGTGATTGACAACCACCTCCGTTCTACATGCAACAAGAGCTTGAATGTGTATCTCTTAGATTCCCCAACAGAATCTTTATGGTATAAGTTAGATAGATGGCGGCATTCATGAGGATCCGGAAAGTCTAAACCTTGTCTGTGGTATTCCGAGTAGGACTCTATGATTGAATGACTGTGACGAGCTTCAAACTCCTGAAGGCTGGGCGTGATGACAAGCGCAAAAGAATCAAGGGATTCTATTCCAACCTGATTGAGAACCGACAGATGATTAGTCGTGCTGTGACAGAGCATAGGAACGTTTTCACTGAGAGGATGGGATGTAGCCATTGACAACGGTGATGCCCTACATACAGCTTGCCATGGAAAGGAGTAAGAAGGACTGAGTTGAAGCAATGGGAGAGCAGGCGTTCTTGAGCCATACAGCATCTCCATTCGCTTATCTGAAATTCCCACCAATGAATCTGCATAAGTATTCTATCCCTTTTATTATTTCTTCTTTTTATTATTAATCTTCGAAACCATAAACAAATTTAATCTGCCTAACTGAGATTTGCAAGGTGACCATAGCTTGCTTCATACCAACAATCTCTGTGGGATCGACCCTTACTCACGTAAGGTTTATTACTTGGACGACCCAGTACACTTGCTGGTTAGTTGAACGGAGTTGTGAAAGCCGCAGTATTGTGCACCAAGCTTTTGGAGCCATTACCGGGGATTATTCGATTTGTGTGAAAGTATAAATCACAATTTCGTCCACCAATTTTGATTATTAAAAATCCAAAAATATTTTTAATTTGTGTCTTTTCAAGTCAATAATACAGAGAATTAAAGATTCAGAACATACTGCAGAGGAATTGCACAGAAAAAGCTGGGCGTTCAAAATGCCCAGTGAAGAAGACAGACTGGCGTTTAAACGCCAGCCAGGGTACCTGGTTGGGCGTTTAACGCCCAAAAGGGTAGTATTTTGGGCGTTAAATGCCAGAATGTGCACCATTCTGGGCGTTTAACGCCAGGATGGCACAAGAGGGAAGATTTTGTTTTCAATGCAAATTTTTTTCAACTTTTCAAAATTTTTCAAAATCAAATCTTTTTCAAATCATATCTTTTCAATCATATGTTTTCAAAATTGATTTCTTTCTATTCTCAAAAATACTTGCTATCAATTAATGATTTGATTCAACATCTCAAGTATGTTGCCTTTTCTGTTGAGAAAGGTTTAATGTTTGAATCATATCTTTTCTTGATAGCCAAGTCATTAATTTTCAAAATCAAATTTTTTTAAAATGTTTTTCAAATCATATCTTCTCAATCACATCTTTTTAAAACTAATCATATCTTCTTAACCACATCTTTTTCAAAATAGCTTTCAATCAAATCTTTTTGATTTCTAATTTCAAAATCTTTTTCAAAAATCACTTTACCTCTTTCTCACTCTTGGTTTTCGAAAATCAATTAAGGTTTTTCAAAATGTTTTCAAAATTTCTTACTTAATTTTCGAAAAAATTCTTCCCCTCTTTTCATATCCTTCTATTTATGGACTAACACTATTCCTTAATGCAAAATTCGAACTCCATCTTTCTTGATAAGTTCGAATTTTCTACTTCTGCCTTCCATTTTCTTTTCCTCTGACACCTCAAGGAATCTCTATACTGTAACATAGAGGATTCCATATTTTCTTGTTTTCTTCTCTTTCTTATGAGCAGGAGCACAGACAAAAGCATTCTTGTTGAGGCTGATCCTGAACCTGAAAGGACCTTGAAGCAGACGCTAAGAGAAGCTAAGGCACAACTCTCTGTAGAGGACCTAACCGAATTCTTCAAAGAAGAAGAACTCATGGCAGCCGAAAACAACAACAATGCCAACAATGCAAGGAAGGTGCTGGGTGACTTTACTGCACCTACTCCCGACTTCTATGGGAGAAGCATCTCTATCCCTGCCATTGGAGCAAACAACTTTGAGCTTAAGCCTCAATTAGTTTCTCTAATGCAACAGAATTGCAAGTTCCATGGACTTCCATTGGAAGATCCTCATCAGTTCTTAGCTGAATTCTTGCAAATCTGCGACACTGTCAAGACTAATGGGGTTGACCCTGAGGTCTACAGACTTATGCTATTCCCTTTTGCTGTAAGAGACAGAGCTAGGACATGGTTGGACTCACAACCTAAAGAAAGCCTGGACTCTTGGGAAAAGCTAGTCAATGCCTTCTTGGCAAAGTTCTTTCCACCTCAAAAATTGAGTAAGCTTAGAGTGGAAGTCCAAACCTTCAGACAGAAGGAAGGAGAATCCCTCTATGAAGCTTGGGAAAGATACAAACAATTAATCAGAAAGTGTCCCTCTGACATGCTTTCTGAATGGAGCATCATAGGTATTTTCTATGATGGTCTCTCTGAACTATCCAAGATGTCTTTGGATAGCTCTGCTGGGGGATCTCTTCATCTGAAGAAGACGCCTACAGAAGCTCAAGAGCTGATTGAAATGGTTGCAAATAACCAATTCATGTACACTTCTGAAAGGAATCCTGTGAACAATGGGACAAATCAGAAGAAAGGAGTTCTTGAGATTGATACTCTGAATGCCATATTGGCTCAGAACAAAATATTGACTCAGCAAGTCAATATGATTTCTCAAAGTCTGTCTGGGATGCAAAATGCACCAAGCAGTACTAAGGAAGCTTCATCTGAGGAAGAAGCTTATGATCCTGAGAACCCTTCAATAGAAGAGGTGAATTACATGGGAGAACACTATGGAAACACCTATAATCCTTCATGGAGAAATCACCCAAATCTCTCATGGAAGGATCAACAGAGACCTCAACAAGGTTTCAACAATAATAATGGTGAAAGAAACAGGTTTAGCAATAGCAAGCCTTTTCCATCATCTTCTCAGCAACAGACAGAGAGTTCTAAGCAGAACACTTCTGACTTAGCAACCATGGTCTCTGATCTGATCAAAACCACTCAAAGTTTCATGACTGAAACAAGGTCCTCCATTAGAAATTTGGAGGGACAAGTGGGTCAGCTGAGCAAGAAAATTACTGAACTCCCTCCTAGTACTCTTCCAAGCAATACAGAAGAAAATCTAAAAGGAGAGTGCAAAGCCATCAACATGGCTAAATTTTGGGAGGAAGGAGAGGCAGTGAACGCCACTGAGGAAGACCTCAATGGACGTCCACTGGCCTCCAATGAGTTCCCCAATGAGGAACCATGGGAATCTGAGGCTCAAAATGAGACCATAGAGATTCCATTGGACTTACTTCTGCCATTCATGAGCTCTGATGAGTATTCTTCCTCTGAAGAGGATGAGTATGTCACTGAAGAGCAAGTTGCTAAATACCTTGGAGCAATCATGAAGCTAAATGACAAGTTATTTGGAAATGAGACTTGGGAGGATGAACCCCCTTTACTCACCAAAGAACTGAGTGACTTGTCTAGGCAGAGATCACCTCAAAAGAGACAAGATCCTGGGAAGTTTTCAATACCTTGTACCATAGGCACCATGACCTTCAAGAAGGCCTTGTGTGACTTAGGGTCAAGTGTAAACCTCATGCCTCTCTCTGTAATGGAGAAGCTAGGGATCTTTGAGGTTCAAGCTGCAAAAATCTCATTAGAGATTACAGACAACTCAAGAAAACAAGCTTATGGACTTGTAGAGGATGTTCTGGTAAAGGTTGAAGACCATTACATCCCTACTAATTTCATAGTCCTAGAGACTGGGAAGTGCATGGATGAATCCATCATCCTTGGCAGACCCTTCCTAGCCACAGCAAAGGCTGTGATTGATGTTGATAGAGGAGAATTGATCATTCAAGTGAATGAAGAATCCTTGGTGTTTAAGGCTCAAGGATATCCCTCTGTCACCATGGAGAGGAAGCATGAAGAGCTTCTCTCAAAACAGAGCCAAACAGAGCCCCCACAGTCAAACTCTAAGTTTGGTGTTGGGAGGCCACAACCAACTTCTAAGTTTGGTGTTGAACCCCCACATTCAAACTCTAAGTTTGGTGTTGGGAGGTTCCAACATAGCTCTGAGCATCTCTGAGGCTCCATGAGAGTCCTCTGTCAAGCTAATGACATTAAAGAAGCGCTTGTTGGGAGGCACCCAATGTTATATTTTATCTATTCTCTTTTGTTATTTTATGTCTTTTGTAGGTTGATGATCATGAGAAGTCACAAAATCAATGGAAAAAGCAAAAACAGAGAGAAAAACAGAAAGAAAAATAGCACACCCTGGAGGAAGAACTTACTGGCGTTTAAACGCCAGTAAGGTTAGCTGTTGGGCGTTTAACGCCCAGTCTGGCACCATTCTGGGCGTTTAACGCCAGAAAGGGGCACCAGACTGGCGTTAAACGCCAGAAAAGGGCAAGAAGCTGGCGTTAAACACCAGAAATGGGCACCAGCCCGGTGTTTAACGCCAGAATTGGCTAAAAACGCATTTTGCATGCCATTTGGTGCAGGGATGACTTTTCTTTGACACCTCAGGATCTGTGGACCCCACAGGATCCCCACCTACCCTACCACTCTCTCTCTTCTTCACCCATTCACCAATCACCTCAACACCTCTTCCCCAAAAACCCTTCACCTATCAAATCCCATCTTTCCCTTCACCACTCACATCCATCCTTCATAAAACCCCACCTACCTCACCATTCAAATTCAAACCACTTTCCCACCTAAACCCACCCATACATGACCGAACCATAACCTCCCCCCTACTCCTATATAAACCCTTCTTCAATCCTTCATTTTCACACAACCTAAACACCACTTCTCCCCCTTTTTGGCCGAACACAAAGCCATTCCCTTCTTCCTCATTTCTTCTTCTTATACTCTCTTCTTCTTCTTTTGCTCGAGGACGAGCAAACCTTTTAAGTTTGGTGTGGTAAAAGCATTGCTTTTTGTTTTTCCATAACCATTTATGGCATCCAAGGCTGGAGAAACCTCTAGAAAGAGGAAATGGAAGGCAAAAGCTTCTACCTCTGAGTCATGGGAGATGGAGAGATTCATCTCAAGGGTGCATCAAGACCACTTCTATGAAGTTGTGGCCTTAAAGAAGGTGATCCCCGAGGTCCCTTTTTCACTCAAAAAGGGTGAATATCCGGAGATCCGACATGAGATCCGAAGAAGAGGTTGGGAAGTTCTTACCAACCCCATTCAACAAGTCGGAATCTTGATGGTTCAAGAGTTCTATGCCAATGCATGGATCACCAAGAACCATGACCAAAGTATGAACCCGGATCCAAAGAATTATCTTACTATGGTTCGGGGGAAATACTTGGTTTTTAGTCCGGAAAATGTAAGGTTGGCATTCAACTTGCCCATGATGCAAGGAGATGAACACCCTTACACTAGAAGGGTCAACTTTGATCAAAGGTTGGACCAAGTCCTCACAGTCATATGTGAAGAGGGCGCCCAATGGAAGAGAGATTCAAGAGGGAAGCCGGTTCAATTGAGAAGGCATGACCTCAAGCCCGTGGCTAGAGGATGGTTGGAGTTTATTCAACGCTCAATCATTTCCACTAGCAACCGGTCTAAAGTTACCATAGACCGGGCTATCATGATTCATAGCATCATGATTGGAGAAGAAATAGAAGTTCATGAGGTTATAGCTCAAGAACTCTATAAGGTGGCGGACAAGCCCTCTACCTTGGCAAGGTTAGCCTTTCCTCATCTCATTTGTCACCTCTGTTATTCAGTTGGAGTTGACATAGAGGGAGACATCCCTATTGATGAGGACAAGCCCATCACTAAGAAGAGGATGGAGCACACAAGAGACCCCACTCATCATGAGATCCCTGAGATTCCTCAAGGGATGCACTTTCCTCCACAAAACTATTGGGAGCAACTAAACACCTCCCTAGGAGAATTGAGTTCCAGCATGGGACAACTAAGGGTGGAGCACCAAGAACACTCTATCATCCTCCATGAAATTAGAGAAGATCAAAGAATCATGAGAGAGGAGCAACAAAGACAAGGAAGAGACATTGAGGAGCTCAAGCACTCCATAGGATCTTCAAGAGGAAGAACAAGCCGCCATCACTAAGGTGGACCCGTTCTTTAATTTCCTTGTTCTTTATTTTCCTGTTTTTCGAAAATTATGCTTATGTTTATCTATGTTTGTGTCTTGTGATCATTAGTGTCTTAGTGTCTATGCCTTAAAGTTATGAATGTCCTATGAATCCATCACCTCTCTTAAAAAAAAATAATAATAAATGTTCTTAATTGAAAAAGAGAAGAATTGCATGAATTTTAAATTTTATAATAGTTTAATTATTTTGATGTGGTGGCAATACTTTTGTTTTCTGAATGTATGCTTAAACAGTGCATATGTCTTTTGAATTTGTGGTTCATGAATATTGGCTCTTGAAAGAATGATGAAAAAGGAGACATGTTACTGAGGATCTGAAAAATCATTAAAATGATTCTTGAAGCAAAAAAAAAAAAAATCGAAAAAAAAAGAGAGGAAAGAAAGAAATAAATTTGTGATCCAAGGCAAAAAGAGTGTGCTTAAGAACCCTGGACACCTCTGGTTGGGGACTCTAGCAAAGCTGAGTCACAATCTGAAAAGGTTTACCCAATTATGTGTCTGTGGCATGTATGTATCCGGTGGTAATACTGGAAGACAGAGTGCTTTGGGCCACGGCCAAGACTCAATAAGTAGCTATGTTCAAGAATCATCATACTTAACTAGGAGAATCAATAACACTATCTGGATTCTGAGTTCCTAATGAAGCCAATCATTCTGAATTTCAAAGGATAGAGTGAGATGCCAAAATTGTTCAGAGGCAAAAAGCTAAAAGCCCCGCTCATCTAATTAATACTGATCTTCATAGATGTTTTTGAAATTCATTGCATATTCTCTTCTTTTTTATCTTGTTTGATTTTCAGTTGCTTGAGGACAAGCAACAATTTAAGTTTGGTGTTGTGATGAGCGGATAATTTGTACGCTTTTTGGCATTGTTTTTAGTATGTTTTTAGTATGATCTAGTTGGTTTTTAGTATATTTTTATTAGTTTTTAGTTAAAATTCACTTTTTTGGACTTTACTATGAGTTTGTGTGTTTTTCTGTGATTTCAGGTATTTTCTGGCTGAAATTGAGGGACCTGAGCAAAAATCTGATTCAGAGACTAAAAAGGACTGCAGATGCTGTTGGATTCTGACCTCCCTGCACTCCAAGTGAATTTTCTGGAGCTACAGAAGCCCAATTGGCGCGCTCTCAACGGCGTTGGAAAGTAGACATTCTGGGCTTTCCAGCAATATATGATAGTCCATACTTTGCCCAAGATTTAATGGCCCAAAATGGTGTTCAAAATCACCCTCAGAATTTCCAGCGTTAAACGTCGGAACTGGCACCAAAATGGGAGTTAAACGCCCAAACTGGCACAAAAGCTGGCGTTTAACTCCAAGAAGAGTCTCTACACGAAAATGCTTCAATGCTCAGCCCAAGCACACACCAAGTGGGCCCAGAAGTGGATTTTTATGTTATTTACTCATCTCTGTACACCCTAGGCTACTAGTTTTCTATAAGTAGGACCTTTTACTATTGTATTTAGGAGATCTTTCAATCTTTGGATCTTTTGATCATGTTTTGATGATTGAACCCTCATTGGGAGGCTGGCCATTCGGCCATGCCTAGACCTTGTTCTTATGTATTTTCAACGGTGGAGTTTTTACACACTATAGATTAAGGTGTGGAGCTCTCCTGTACCTCGAGTATTAATGCAATTACTATTGTTCTTCTATTCAATTCCGCTTGTTCTTGTTCTAAGATATCACTTGTTCTTCAACTTGATGAATGTGATGATCCGTGACACTCATCATCATTCTCACCTATGAACGTGTGACTGACAACCACCTCCGTTCTACCTTCGATTGGGTGAATATCTCTTGGATTCCTGATACACGATGCATGGTTGATCGACTGACAACCGAGTGCTCGCCTGACAAACGAGCCAGCCATTCTGTGAGATCAGAGTCTTCGTGGTATAGGCTAGAACTGATGGCGGCATTCAAGAGAATCCGGAAGGTCTAACTTTGTCTGTGGTATTCTGAGTAGGATTCAATGATTGAATGACTGTGACGTGCTTCAAACTCCTGAAGGCAGGGCGTTAGTGACAGACGCAAAAGAATCACTGGATTCTATTCCGGCCTGATCGAGAACCGACAGATGGATAGCCGTGCCGTGACAGGGTGCGTTGAACATTTCCACTGAGAGGATGGGAGGTAGCCACTGACAACGGTGAAACCCTTGCTTAAGCTTGCCATGGAAAGGAGTAAGAAGGATTGGATGAAGACAGTAGGAAAGCAGAGAGACGGAAGGGACAGCATCTTCATACGCTTATCTGAAATTCCTACCAATGAATTGCATAAGTATCTCTATCTCTATCTTTATGTTTTATTCGTATATCACCATATTCATTTGAGTTTGCCTGACTGAGATTTACAAGGTGACCATAGCTTGCTTCATACCAACAATCTCTATGGGATCGACCCTTACTCGCGTAAGGTTTATTACTTGGACGACCCAGTACACTTGCTGGTTAGTTGTGCGAAGTTGTGTTTATGCCATGGTATTGAACACCAAGTTTTTGGATTCATTACCGGGGATTATTTGTATTGTGAAAAGTATTGATCACAATTTCGCATACCAGTGGACTTTCAACATCTCCTAAATCTTCAACCACTTCTTCCTTTTCTTCAATGATCATAGGCTTCTCCAATTGTTCCAACACAAAACTTGGTTCTTCCTTCTCCACCGGAGTTTCCAATTTCTCATTCATATTTTTCTCTTCTTTAGATTTTTTGCATGTGGCTACGGAAGTACCTTGAGTGTTCAAACATTGGTAGGCTAAAGCGTGCACTGCCTTAGTCAAGTTGGTCACAAACTCAAGTGTATCCCGCTTTATGGCTTCTTTTCCTTGGAGTAACAAAGTGAGAGGATCGTCTATTGGGGCTTGGGGTGAATAGGAAGGTTCATTATTTTGGAGAGAGGGTTCATGGTAGGAAGGTGGTTCTTCTTGGTTAGGGTATGGAGATTGTGTGTATTGAGGTGGTTTTTGGGAGTAATCTTGATAGGGTTGTGGTGGTTCTAAGGGTTCTTGCTCATAATGGTCATAAGAGTATGGTATGGGTGCTTGGTCATATGATGGATATGGATCATAGGGCGGTGTTTGGTAATGAAAGACTTGTGAGAATGGTTGAGGTTCATGTTGAGGATGAGATTCATAGGCATATGATGGTGGTTGTTGAGTGTCACAAAAAGAGTCATCATAGCCGTTAAATTGACATGCATTAGGATGGGAATTATACCTATAAGTATCCGGAGGTTGTTGCTAATAGGAGTGATCAATTCCTTGAGGCTCCTCCCATCTTTGTTGGTTCCATCCATGGTGCATGTTGCCATTAAAGTCCACATTTCCTACAACACAATTAGAACCAAAATCATAGCCACAGTGAGAATTCATAATGGAAAAACAAAATAAAACTAAAAAAAACTAGAAAACAAGCAAAAGACAAGCTTTTCACACTATTCACATATGTACAATAGCCAATAACATAACACCATTGCAAATCCCCGGCAACGGCTCCATTTTGATGATTGGATTTTTGACGGTTTAGAATTTCACAAGTGAAATCTTGTTGCAAGTATAGTTTCTAAACCAACACAAATCCTTTCATACAAAAATTTGGTTGTCACTAAGTGCAAACCCCTAAAATTAATAACCGAAGTATTTAAACCTCGGGTCGTCTCTAAAAGGACTTACAGGGTAGTGTTCTTGTTATTGGTTATGGATTTATTTATTTTGGGGTTTTAGATGAGAAAAATGAATAGCAAATGGTAATGAAATTTTATTAACAAAATGGTCTTGGCAAGGTTTGGTTGTCAAGGGTCTTCATCATTATCACTAGCCACAAGTATGGTAGTTGCAAGGATTAATCCCACTTAGTCATCCTTTAGTCAAATAGCAAAGGAAAGTCAAGTGAGTAATATCAATCCAAGTCCATAAATCCTAGCTTTCCACTAATTGGCTTAATGAAGGCTAGAGTCAATGGCTATCAACTATCAATCAATTGGACACTAGCAACTCAAGAAATCCTAAATTACTTTCTCAAGCCAAGAACAAAAATTCTACTCTAACATTCTCCCAAGCATTTCATCAAACACTTGGAAGGTGCAAAAGAAAAGTATGGTAAATCACAACAAGAATGAATTATAACAACAATTGAATACAAAGAATTAACAACAACAATCAAGGAAATCACAATTATCATGAATTACCTCAAATTGTATTATTGAAAGAAAATAAAAGGACAAGAGTATCTCAATTACAAAACCTATAAACAAAATAAGAGAAATTACAACAAGGGAGTAGGGATAGAAAGAAGAACCAAAGTGTAGCAATCATCAATTGAAGGTAGAAGTAGAAGGAGACTTGAATTAAATCTAGAACTATGAGATCCTAATCTAACCTTAATTCCTAATCCTAATTCTAGAGAGAAGAGAGAGCTTCTCTCCCTAGAAACTAACTCTAACTTCTTCTAAAACTAAAATATGACTAATGATCAAAAGTATGTTGATTCCCCTTCAATCTTTGGCTTAAATAACATCAGAAATGAGTTGGATTGGGCCCACAAGGCTTCTAAAATCGCTGGCCACGAGTTGCATTAAGTGGATCATGTGCCACCATCGGTGCATCCGCGTACTGTGCGCGTGCGCGCCCCTATGTGCGATGCAACTATGACAAATATTATATCGTTTCGAAGCCCCATCATTTGGATCTCTGTAGCTCAAGTTATGGTCAATTAAGTGCGATGAGGTCAGGCTTGACAGCTTTTTGGTTCCATCATTTCTTCATGAGTTCTCCAACTTTACATGCTTTTTCTTCATTCCCTTAATCCAATCTTTGCCTCCTAAATCTGAAATCACTTAACAAACATATCAAGGCATCTAATGGAATCAAGGTAAATTACATTTAGCTATTTTAAGACCTAACAAGCATGTTTTCACTCTTAAGCACAATTAAAGGAGAATATACAAAACCATGCTATTTCATTGAATAAATATGGGTGAAAGGTGATAAAATCCCCAAACATCAAATACAAGATAAACCCTACAAACGGGGTTTATCAACCTCCCCACACTTAAACCTAACATGTCCTCATGCTTAAGCCAATAGAGAAACAAAGGGTATCAACATTTATTCCCTGTAAATAAACTATATGCAACCTAAACTATATGCAACTATCTAAATGGATGTAACTAAATGCAAAATGGTTTTACCTACTTGGTTAAAAATAAATCAATCCTCCAAGTCATACATGCACAAGTAGGGCCAAGATCATATAACGATTCATGAATCCTACCAATTCGAATATCAAAATGAAGTTCAAGTAGACTTGCGAGAAGAACACTCATGAAAGCCGGGAATCAAGGAATTGAGCATCGAACCCTCATCAGAAGTGTTTGCACTCTAGTCGCTCAAGTGTGTAGGGTCGATGCTCTCAATTCTCTCCTAATCATGCTTTCCAAGATTTGTTTTTCCTCTAACAATCAACAATTATTCGATGCATGCATACATGTATCATGAGGTCTTTTCTTTAGGTTGTAATGGGGTTATGGTCAAGGTAAGGATGCATGTTTGGTCAAGTGAGCTTGAAATTTGAATCTTTGATAAGCTTAAACTTTCCACCTAACCTATGACATCCAATACAATTAAGTTCTAACCTAACTACCCATTTCTCACTTTTTCACATACTCATGTATCCCTTTTCATTTCACAACACTTATGCATTGATCTTTATTGGACTTTACTTTGGGGCATTTTGTCCCCTTTTTATTTCTTTCTTTTTTTTCTTTTTCTTTCTTTTCTATTTTCTTTCTTCTTTTCTTTTTGATATCTACATTTTTTCCCTTTTTTTCTCTTTTTTTTTTCTTTTATTTTTTTCTCATTTTTTTCTTTCTTTCAAGCTACATACAAGAGCATCAATGCATAAGGTCTATACATTTTAATTAATACATGAGTATGTACCCAATTCCCAATATTTCTAATAAAAATACAAAACCACCCTTTTACTCCCCTAATGTCCCAAGGTTCCCACACTTGAATGATACTCACACACATTAGCCTAAGCTAATTAAAGATCCAAATAGAGGACAATTATTGTTTTTCTCTTTAAGGCTTGTAATGTGCTAAATTAAAGAACAAGTGGGTTAAGCGTAAGCTCAAAGTTGGCTAATAAAGGTTGATAAAAGGTAGGCTATTTGGGTAAGTGAGCTAATGAAACAATGGCCTCAATCATATAAATGCATGAATACATAAAATAATGGACATAAAGAATCAAACAAATCAAAGATTACAACCATAAAAAGAGAATTATGCACACAAGAAGGAAAAATAAGTGGTTATAAGATGTAACCACACAATTAGGCTCAAATCTCACAAGCTTGTGTTCTTAGCTCAAAAACCATGTTCCAAAATAAATTCTTTCAAGCAAGTTCCACAAATTTTCTTTTTCAAATTGGTAGGGTGCCCTAAAACAGTTTCTTGGAAGGGAAATCATCACCCTAACCAAGTAGTCCTAATAAGAAAGAAGTCGTAAAAATATGTACAAATTCTAACTAACATGCAACCTATCATGCAATGCAATAGCTACCCTAACAAAGAAAATAAAAATTTGGTGTTGAAAAGGAAATTTGGTTCCATCATTTCTTCATGAGTTCTCCAACTTTACGTGCTTTTTCTTCATTCCCTTAATCCAATCTTTGCCTCCTAAACCTGAAATCACTTAACAAATATATCAAGGTATCTAATGGAATCAAGGTAAATTACATTTAGCTATTTTAAGACCTAAAAAGCATGTTTTCACTCTTAAACACAATTAAAGGAGAATATACAAAACCATGCTATTTCATTGAATAAATATGGGTGAAAGGTGATAAAATCCCCAAAAATTAATACAAGATAAACCCTACAAATGGGGTTTATCAGCTTGCTGGGAGGCAACCCAGCCATTACTATAGTTTATTTGTCATTTAAATAATAATTATAGGAGTTTAATAAGTTATCATCAGAATTAATTCTCATTTACAGGAGTTCGCAGAATTACAAAAGGGTTCAGAGCAGAGAGCAAAGAAAAGAAGCTCACTGGCATGAAAACGCCAGTAAGAGGAACTTTTGGGCGTTTAACGCCAGTAAGGATACCTTTCTGGGCGTTAAACGCCAGAATGGGTACTGATAGCGCGAAATTGTGATCAATACTTTTCACAACTCAAATAATCCCCGGTGATGAAACCAAAAACTTGGTGTTCAATACCATGGCATAAACACAACTTCGCACAACTAACCAGCAAGTGTACTGGGTCGGCCAAGTAATAAACCTTACGCGAGTAAGGGTCGATCCCACAGAGATTGTTGGTATGAAGCAAGCTATGGTCACCTTGTAAATCTTAGTCAGGCAAACTCAAATGGGTATGGTGATATACGAATAAAACATAAAGATAAAGATAGAGATACTTATGTAATTCATTGGTAGGAATTTCAGATAAGCGTATGAAGATGCTTGTCCCTTCCGTCTCTCTGCTTTCCTACTGTCTTCATCCAATCCTTCATACTCCTTTCCATGGCAAGCTTAAGCAAGGGTTTCACCGTTGTCAGTGGCTACCTCCCATCCTCTCAGTGGAAATGTTCAACGCACCCTGTCACGGCACGGCTATCCATCTGTCGGTTCTCGATCAGGCCGGAATAGAATCCAGTGATTCTTTTGCGTCTGTCACTAACGCCCCGACCTCAGGAGTTTGAAGCACGTCACAGTCATTCAATCATTGAATCCTACTCAGAATACCACAGACAAGGTTAGACCTTCCGGATTCTCTTGAATGCCGCCATCAGTTCTAGCCTATACCACGAAGACCCTAATCTCACGGAATGGCTGGCTCGTTTGTCAGGCGAGCACTCGGTTGTCAGGCGATCAACCATGCATCGTGTATCAGGAATCCAAGAGATATCCACCCAATCTAAGGTAGAACGGAGGTGGTTGTCAGTCACACGTTCATAGGTGAGAATGATGATGAGTGTCACGGATCATCACATTCATCAAGTTGAAGAACAAGTGGTATCTTAGAACAAGAACAAGCGGAATTGAATAGAAGAACAATAGTAATTGCATTAATACTCGAGGTACAGCAGAGCTCCACACCTTAATCTATGGTGTGTAGAAACTCCACCGTTGAAAATACATAAGAACAAGGTCTAGGCATGGCCGAATGGCCAGCCTCCCAATGATCAAAAGATCTAAAGAACAAAAGATTCCAAAGATCCAAAAGATTCTAAAGATCAGAAGATGAAAATACAATAGTAAAAGGTCCTATATATAGAGAACTAGTAGCCTAGGGTTTACAGAGATGAGTAAATGACATAAAAATCCACTTCCGGGCCCACTTAGTGTGTGCTTGGGCTGAGCATTGAAGCATTTTCGTGTAGAGACTCTTCTTGGAGTTAAACGCCAGCTTTTATGCCAGTTTGGGCGTTTAACTCCCATTTTGGTGCCAGTTCCGGCGTTTAACGCTGGGAATTCTGAGGGTGACTTTGAACGCCGGTTTGGGCCATCAAATCTTGGGCAAAGTATGAACCATCATATATTGCTGGAAAGCCCAGGATGTCTACTTTCCAAAGCCGTTGAGAGCGCGCCAATTGGGCTTCTGTAGCTCCAGAAAATCCGCTTCGAGTGCAGGGAGGTCAGAATCCAACAGCATCTGCAGTCCTTTTTGTTCTCTGAATCAGATTTTTGCTCAGGTCCCTCAATTTCAGCCAGAAAATACCTGAAATCACAGAAAAACACACAAACTCATAGTAAAGCCCAGAAAAGTGAATTTTAACTAAAAACTAATAAAAATATACTAAAAACTAAATAGATCATACTAAAAACATACTAAAAACAATGCCAAAAAACGTACAAATTATCCGCTCATCACAACACCAAACTTAAATTGTTGCTTGTCCTCAAGCAACTAAAAATCAAATAAGATAAAAAGAAGAGAATATGCAATGAATTCCAAAAACATCTATGAAGATCAGTATTAATTAGATGAGCGGGGCTTTTAGCTTTTTGCCTCTGAACAGTTTTGGTATCTCACTCTATCCTTTGAAATTCAGAATGATTGGCTTCTTTAGGAACTCAGAATCCAGATAGTGTCATTGAATCTCCTAGTTATGTATGATGATTCTTGAACACAGCTACTTATTGAGTCTTGGCCGTGACCCAAAGCACTCTGTCTTCCAGTATTACCACCGGATACATACATGCCACAGACACATAATTGGGTGAACCCTTTTCAGATTGTGACTCAGCTTTGCTAGAGTCCCCAATTAGAGGTGTCCAGGGTTCTTAAGCACACTCTTTTTGCCTTGGATCACAACTTTATTTCTTTCTTTCTTCTCTCTTTTTTTCGTTTTCTTTTTCTTTCTCTTTTTTTTTCGAAATTTTCTTTTTTTTCATTGCTTTTTCTTGCTTCAAGAATCATTTTTATGATTTTTCAGATCCTCAGTAACATATCTCCTTTTTCATCATTCTTTCAAGAGCCAACATTCATGAACCACAAATTCAAAAGACATATGCACTGTTCAAGCATACATTCAGAGAACAAAAATATTGCCACCACATCAAAATAATTAAACTGTTATAAAATTCAAAATTCATGCAATTCTTCTCTTTTTCAATTAAGAACATTTTTTATTCAAGAAAGGTGATGGATTCATAGGACATTCATAACTTTAAGGCATAGACACTAAGACACTAATGATCACAAGACACAAACATAGGTAAACATAAGCAATAATTTTTGAAAAACAGAAAATAAAGAACAAGGAAATTAAAGAACGGGTCCACCTTAGTGATGGCGGCTTGTTCTTCTTCTTGAAGATCCTATGGAGTATTTGAGCTCCTCAATGTCCCTTCCTTGTCTTTGTTGCTCCTCTCTCATGATTCTTTGATCTTCTCTTATTTCATGGAGGATGATGGAGTGTTCTTGGTGCTCCACCCTTAGTTGTCCCATGTTGGAACTTAATTCTCCTAGGGAGGTGTTTAGTTGCTCCCAATAGTTTTGTGGAGGAAAGTGTATCCCTTGAGGAATCTCAGGGATCTCATGATGAGTGGGATCTCTTGTATGCTCCATCCTTTTCTTAGTGATGGGCTTGTCCTCATCAATAGGGATGTCTCCCTCTATGTCAACTCCAACTGAATAACAGAGGTGACAGATGAAATGAGGAAAGGCTAACCTTGCCAAGGTAGAGGACTTGTCCGCCACCTTATAAAGTTCTTGAGCTATAACCTCATGAACTTCTATTTCTTCTCCAATCATGATGCTATGAATCATGATAGCCCGGTCTATAGTAACTTCGGACCGGTTGCTAGTGGGAATGATTGAGCGTTGGATAAACTCCAACCATCCCCTAGCCACGGGCTTGAGGTCATGCCTTCTCAATTGAACCGGCTTCCCTCTTGAATCTCTCTTCCATTGGGCGCCCTCTTCACATATGACTGTGAGGACTTGGTCCAACCTTTGATCAAAGTTGACCCTTCTAATGTAAGGATGTTCATCTCCTTGCATCATGGGCAAGTTGAATGCCAACCTTACATTTTCCGGACTAAAAACCAAGTATTTCCCCCGAACCATAGTAAGCCAATTCTTTGGATCCGGGTTCATACTTTGGTCATGGTTCTTGGTGATCCATGTATTGGCAAAGAACTCTTGAACCATCAAGATTCCGACTTGTTGAATGGGGTTGGTAAGAACTTCCCAACCTCTTCTTAGGATCTCATGTCGGATCTCCGGATATTCACTCTTTTTGAGTGAAAAAGGGACCTCGGGGATCACCTTCTTCAAGGCCACAACTTCATAGAAGTGGTCTTGATGCACCCTTGAGATGAATCTCTCCATCTCCCATGGCTCGGAGGTAGAAGCTTTTGCCTTCCCTTTCCTCTTTCTAGAGGTTTCTCCGGCCTTGGATGCCATAAATGGTTATGGAAAAACAAAAAGCAATGCTTTTACCACACCAAACTTAAAAGGTTTGCTCGTCCTCGAGCAAAAAAAGAAAGAAGAGAGTAGAAGAAGAAGAAATGAGGAAGAAGGGAGTGGCTTTGTGTTCGGCCAAAAGGGGGAGAAGTGGTGTTTAGGTTGTGTGAAAATGAAGGAGTGAAGAATGGTTTATATAGGAATGGGGGAGGGGTAGGGTTCGGTCAAGTGAGGGTGGGTTTGGGTGGGAAAGTGGTTTAAATTTGAATGGTGAGGTAGGTGGGGTATTATGAAGGATGGATGTGAGTGGTGAGAGAAAGATGGGATTTGATAGGTGAAGGATTTTTTGGGGAAGAGGTGTTGAGGTGATTGGTGAATGGGTGAAGAAGAAAGAGAGTGGTGGGGTAGGTGGGGATCTTGTGGGGTCCACAGATCCTGAGGTGTCAAGGAAAAGTCATCCCTGCACCAAATGGCAAGTAAAATTGTGTTTTGAGCCAATTCTGGCGTTAAACGCTGGGCTGGTGCCCATTTCTGGCGTTTAACGCCAAGTTCTTGCCCTTTTCTAGCGTTTAACACCAGTCTGGTGCCCCTTTCTGGCGTTAAACGCCCAGAATGGTGCCAGACTGGGCGTTAAACGCCCATCTGCTAGCCTCACTGGCGTTTAAACGCCAGCAAGCTCTCCTCCAGGGTGTGCTATTTTTCTTTCTGTTTTTCATTCTGTTTTTGCTTTTTTCATTGATTTTGTGACTTCTCATGATCATCAACCTACAAAAAACACAAAATAACAAAAGAGAATAGATAAAATATAACATTGGGTTGCCTCCCAACAAGCGCTTCTTTAATGTCATTAGCTTGACAGAGGACTCTCATGGAGCCTCAGAAATGCTCAGAGCTATGTTGGAACCTCCTAACACCAAACTTAGAGTTTGAATGTGGGGGTTCAACACCAAGCTTAGAAGTTGGTTGTGGCCTCCCAACACCAAACTTAGAGTTTGACTGTGGGGGCTCTGTTTGGCTCTGTTTTGAGAGAAGCTCTTCATGCTTCCTCTCCATGGTGACAGAGGGATATCCTTGAGCCTTAAACACAAAGGATTCTTCATTCACTTGAATGATCAATTCTCCTCTATCAACATCAATCACAGCCCTTGCTGTGGCTAGGAAGGGTCTGCCAAGGATGATGGATTCATCCATGCACTTCCCAGTCTCTAGGACTATGAAATCAGCAGGGATGTAATGGTCTTCAACCTTTACCAGAACATCCTCTACAAAGTCCATGAGCTTGTTTTCTTGAATTGTCTGCCATCTCCAGTGAGATTTTTGCAGCTTGCACCTCAAAGATCCCTAGCTTCTCCATTACAGAGAGAGGCATGAGGTTTACACTTGACCCTAGGTCACACAAGGCCTTCTTGAAGGTCATGGTGCCTATGGTACAAGGTATTAAAAACTTCCCAGGATCCTGTCTCTTTTGAGGCAGTTTCTGCCTAGACAAGTCATCCAGTTCTTTGGTGAGCAAAGGGGGTTCATCATCCCAAGTCTCATTTCCAAATAACTTGTCATTTAGCTTCATGATTGCTCCAAGGTATTTAGCAATTTGCTCTTCAGTGACATACTCGTCCTCTTCAGAGGAAGAATACTCATCAGAGCTCATGAATGGCAGAAGTAAGTCCAATGGAATCTCTATGGTCTCATTTTGAGCCTCAGATTCCCATGGTTCCTCATTAGGGAACTCATTGGAGGCTAGTGGACGTCCATTGAGGTCTTCCTCAGTGGCGTTCACTGCCTCTCCTTCCTCCTAACATTCGGCCATGTTGATGGCCTTGCACTCTCCTTTTGGATTTTCATCTGTATTGCTTGGGAGAGTACTAGGAGGGAGTTCAGTAATTTTCTTGCTCAGCTGACCCACTTGTGCCTCCAAATTTCTAATGGAGGACCTTGTTTCAGTCATGAAACTTTGAGTGGTTTTGATTAGATCAGAGACCATGGTTGCTAAGTCAGCGTTGTTCTGCTTAGAACTCTCTGTCTGTTGCTGAGAAGATGATGGAAAAGGCTTGCTATTGCTAAACCTGTTTCTTCCACCATTATTATTGTTGAAACCTTGTTGAGGTCTCTGTTGATCCTTTCATGAGAGATTTGGATGATTTCTCCATGAAGGATTATAGGTGTTTCCATAGGGTTCTCCCATGTAATTCACCTCTTCTATTGAAGGGTTCTCAGGATCATAAACTTCTTCCTCAGATGAAGCCTCCTTAGTACTGCCTGGTGCATTTTGCATTCCAGACAGACTTTGAGAAATCATATTGACTTGCTGAGTCAATATTTTGTTCTGAGCCAATATGGCATTCAGAGTGTCAATCTCAAGAACTCTTTTCTTCTGATTAGTCCCATTGTTCACAGGATTCCTTTTAGAAGTGTACATGAATTGGTTATTTGCAACCATTTCAATCAGTTCTTGAGCTTCAGTAGGCGTCTTCTTCAGATGAAGAGATCCTCCAGCAGAGCTATCCAAAGACATCTTGGATAGTTCAGACAGACCATTATAGAAAATTCCTATGATGCTCCACTCAGAAAGCATATCAGAGGGACACTTCCTGATTAATTGTTTGTATCTTTCCCAAGCTTCATAGAGGGATTCTCCTTCCTTCTGTCTAAAGGTTTGGACTTCCACTCTAAGCTTACTCAATTTTTGAGGTGGAAAGAACTTTGCCAAGAAGGCATTGACTAGCTTTTCCCAATAGTTCAGGCTTTCTTTAGGTTGTGAGTCCAACCATGTCCTAGCTCTGTCTCTTACAGCAAAAGGGAATAGCATAAGTCTGTAGACCTCAGGGTCAACCCCATTAGTCTTGACAGTGTCACAGATTTGCAAGAATTCAGCTAAAAACTGATGAGGATCTTCCAATGGAAGTCCATGGAACTTGCAATTCTGTTGCATTAGAGAAACTAATTGAGGCTTAAGCTCAAAGGTGTTTGCTCCAATGGAAGGGATAGAGATGCTTCTCCCATAGAAGTCGGGAGTAGGTGCAGTAAAGTCACCCAGCACCTTCCTTGCATTGTTGGCACTGTTGTTGTTTTCGGCTGCCATGTATTCTTCTTCTTTGAAGAATTCGGTTAGGTCCTCTACAGAGAGTTGTGCCTTAGCTTCTCTTAGCTTTCACTTCAAGGTCCTTTCAGGTTCAGGATCAGCCTCAACAAGAATGCTTTTGTCATAAGAAAGAGAAGAAAACAAGAAAATATGGAATCCTCTATGTCACAGTATAGAGATTCCTTGAGGTGTCAGAGGAAAAGAAAAATGGAAGGCAGAAGTAGAAAATTCGAACTTATCAAAGAGGATGGAGTTCGAATTTTGCATCAAGGAATAGTGTTAGTTCATAAATAGAAGGATGTGAGAAGAAGGGAAGCAATTTTCGAAAATTAAGTAAAAGATTTTGAAAAACATTTTGAAAAACCTTAATTGATTTTCGAAAATCAAGGGTGGAAAATAAATCAAGTGATTTTTGAAAAAGATTTTTAAATTAGAAATTAAAAAGATTTGATTGAAAGCTATTTTGAAAAAGATGTGGTTAAGAAGATATGATTGATTTTAAAAAGATGTGATTGAGAAGATATGATTTGAAAAACATTTTAGAAAGATTTGACTTTGAAAATTAATGACTTAGCCATCAAGAAAAGATATGATTCAAACATTAAACCTTTCTCAACAGAAAAGGCAACATACTTGAAATGTTGAATCAAATCATTAATTGGTAGCAAGTATCTTTGAAAAAAGAAAGAAATTGATTTTGAAAACATATGATTGAAAAGATATGATTTGAAAAAGATTTGATTTTGAAAAATTTTGAAAACTTGAAAAAAAAAATTTGCATTGAAAACAAAATCTTCCCTCTTGTGCCATCCTGGCGTTAAACGCCCAGAATGGTGCACATTCTGGCGTTTAACGCCCAAAATTCTACCCTTTTGGGCGTTAAACGCCCAGCCAGGTACCCTGGCTGGCGTTTAAACGCCAGTCTGTCCTTCTTCACTGGGCGTTTTTGAACGCCCAGCTTTTTCTGTGTAATTCCTCTGCTGTATGTTCTGAATCTTCAATTCTCTGTATTATTGACTTGAAAAGACACAAATTAAAAATATTTTTGGATTTTTAAGGAATAATCAAAATGCAACTAAAATCAAATAACAATGCATGCAAGACACCAAACTTAGCAGTTTGTATACTACTGACACTAATGAGAATGCATATGAGACACATAAACACTCAAGTCAAGAGAATTCAAAGATCAAAATAAGAAATCATCAAGAATTACTTGAAGATCCTTAAGACACATGAATGAATGCATGCAATTGACACCAAACTTAAAATGAGACACTAGACTCAACAAGAAACATAAAATATTTTTGGTTTTTATGATTTTGTAATTTTTTGGATTTTCGAAAATTAAGTGAAAAAAGAAAATAAAGGTATCAAAATTCTTAATGAGAATTCCAGGAATCATGCAATGTTTAGTCTAAGACTCCGGTCCAGGAATTAGACATGGCTTCACAGCCAGCCAAGCTTTCAAAGAAAGCTTCGGTCCAAAACACTAAACATGGCCAATGGCCAGCCAAGCCTTAGCAGATCACTGCTCCAACAGCAAGATTGATAGAAATCAACAAGCTCTTGTGATGATAAGTTGAAACCTCGGTCCAATGAAATTAGACATGGCTTCACAGCCAGCCAGACTTCAACAAATCATCATGAAACTCTAGAATTCATCTTCAAGAATTCTGAAAAAAAAAATACCTAATATAAGCAACAAGATGAACCGTCAGTTGTCCAAACTCAACAATCCCCGGAAATGGCGCCAAAAACTTGATAGCGCGAAATTGTGATCAATACTTTTCACAACTCAAATAATCCCCGGTGATGAAACCAAAAACTTGGTGTTCAATACCATGGCATAAACACAACTTCGCACAACTAACCAGCAAGTGTACTGGGTCGTCCAAGTAATAAACCTTACGCGCGTAAGGGTCGATCCCACAGAGATTGTTGGTATGAAGCAAGCTATGGTCACCTTGTAAATCTTAGTCAGGCAAACTCAAATGGGTATGGTGACATACGAATAAAACATAAAGATAAAGATAGAGATACTTATGTAATTCATTGGTAGGAATTTCAGATAAGCGTATGAAGATGCTTGTCCCTTCCGTCTCTCTGCTTTCCTACTGTCTTCATCCAATCCTTCTTACTCCTTTCCATGGCAAGCTTAAGCAAGGGTTTCACCGTTGTCAGTGGCTACCTCCCATCCTCTCAGTGGAAATGTTCAACGCACCCTGTCACGGCACGGCTATCCATCTGTCAGTTCTCGATCAGGCCGGAATAGAATCCAGTGATTCTTTTGCGTCTGTCACTAACGCCCCGCCCTCAGGAGTTTGAAGCACGTCACAGTCATTCAATCATTAAATCCTACTCAAAATACCACAGACAAGGTTAGACCTTCCGGATTCTCTTGAATGCCGCCATCAGTTCTAGCCTATACCACGAAGACCCTGATCTCACGAAATGGCTGGCTCGTTTGTCAGGCGAGCACTCGGTTGTCAGGCGATCAACCATGCATCGTGTATCAGGAATCCAAGAGATATCCACCCAATCTAAGGTAGAACGGAGGTGGTTGTCAGTCACACGTTCATAGGTGAGAATGATGATGAGTGTCACGGATCATCACATTCATCAAGTTGAAGAAAATGTGGTATCTTAGAACAAGAACAAGCGGAATTGAATAGAAGAACAATAGTAATTGCATTAATACTCGAGGTACAGCAGAGCTCCACACCTTAATCTATGGTGTGTAGAAACTCCACCGTTGAAAATACATAAGAACAAGGTCTAGGCATGGCCGAATGGCCAGCCTCCCAATGATCAAAAGATCTAAAGAACAAAAGATTCCAAAGATCCAAAAGATTCTAAAGATCAGAAGATGAAAATACAATAGTAAAAGGTCCTATATATAGAGAACTAGTAGCCTAGGGTTTACAAAGATGAGTAAATGACATAAAAATCCACTTCCGGGCCCACTTAGTGTGTGCTTGGGCTGAGCATTGAAGCATTTTCGTGTAGAGACTCTTCTTGGAGTTAAACGCCAGCTTTTATGCCAGTTTGGGCGTTTAACTCCCATTTTGGTGCCAGTTCCGGCGTTTAACGCTGGGAATTCTGAGGGTGACTTTGAACGCCGGTTTGGGCCATCAAATCTTGGGAAAAGTATGAACCATCATATATTGCTGGAAAGCCCAGGATGTCTACTTTCCAACGCCGTTGAGAGCGCGCCAATTGGGCTTCTGTAGCTCCAGAAAATCCGCTTCGAGTGCAGGGAGGTCAGAATCCAACAGCATCTGCAGTCCTTTTTGGTCTCTGAATCAGATTTTTGCTCAGGTCCCTCAATTTCAGCCAGAAAATACCTGAAATCACAGAAAAACACACAAACTCATAGTAAAGCCCAGAAAAGTGAATTTTAACTAAAAACTAATAAAAATATACTAAAAACTAACTAGATCATACTAAAAACATACAAAAACAATGCCAAAAAGCGTGCAAATTATCCGCTCATCAGGTACCATTCTGGGCGTTACTTACAGCATCATGGGTGTTTAGAAAAATGCCCAGTGACAAAGGCTTTCTGGCGTTTAACGCCAGATAAGTAACAACTAGGCGTTAAACGCCCAAAACAAGCTATAGTTGGGCGTTAAACGCCCAAAAAAGGCAACAGTTGGGCGTTTAACGCCAGGAACGTGGAGGGGAGGTAGTTTTGTTTTCCAACTCAAATTTTTCTTATTTATTTTTATTTTTTATGTTTTCATCTATAATTTCTTGCATAAACATATTACAAATCCTCATCTTTCAATTTCAATTTAAAAAATAACTCTCAATCCTAAAAATCTTTTCTTCCTTTAAAATCTTGTTTCAAAACTCATATATCTTTTTTATTTCTTTTCAAATCTTTTGCAAAACCCATCTATCTTTTTAATATCTTTTCAAATCTTTTTTTTAACTCATTATACTATCTTTTCAAATTTAGTTTTATCTTTTTCAAAAATTATCTCATATCTTTTCAATTTTAAATTTATATGTTTTGCATTTCATTCTTATCTTTTACAAATCATATCTTCTATCATATCTTTTTCAAAATTTTCGAACCCACCCCTTCCTTTTAAATTAACATTCGGCCACCCCTCTCCTCCACAATTCGAATTTGGCTCTCCTCTTTCTCCTCTCCTTTCCTTTCTTGTGCTTGAGGACAAGCAAACCTCTAAGTTTGGTGTGTTTTGTGTGATCACTGAGCTAAGACTCACTAAGATCATGGCTCCTAAGGGTAAACAAACCACTTCAAGAGGCAAGAAAGAGAATAATCCAAAATCACTTTGGAATCAAGAGAGGTTCTTAACCAAGGAACATTCGGACCATTACCACAAAATAATGGGTCTAGGGTCAGTGATCCCAGAAGTTAAATTCGATCTGAAAGAAGACGAATATCCGGAGATCCAAGAGCAAATTCGAAACAGAGGCTGGGAAATTCTAGCTAATCCTGAGACAAAAGTGGGTAGAAACATGGTTCAGGAATTCTACTCAAATCTGTGGCAAACAGAGAGGCAGAGAATGACTGAAATCGCTTTCTATACCTTTCGAACCATGGTCAGAGGGAAGATTATTTACTTCCACCTTGACAAAATAAGAGAGGTCTTCAAGCTGCCTCAACTACAAGATGATCCAGAATCCTTTAATAGGAGAATGGTAAGATCAGATAAGCGCTTAGACCAAATTCTAGAGGACATATGCATCCCTAGAACCAAGTGGACAATCAGCACAAAAGGTGTTCCAAACCAACTTAAGAGAGGGGATCTCAAACCAGTTGCTAGTGGCTGGCTGAATTTTATTGGGCGCTCCATACTGCCTACCAGCAACCGCTCCGAAGTCACTATCAAGAGAGTAGTGATGATCCATTATATTATGCAAGGAAACAAAGTGGAGATTCATCATCTGATTTCTTGTGAGCTCTACACAATTGCAAATAAGAACTCCAAGGAAGCCAAATTGGCTTACCCGAACTTGATTTCTCTGCTATGTAAAGAGGCTGGGGTGAAGATGGGAGTAGATGAGTTCATCCCAGTCGAACATCCAATCACCAAGAAGTCAATGGAGGGATAACAAGTACAAGAAAACTCCATCAAAAGGAGGGCGCAGGAGTTCCTCCCAGAAATCCCTCAGATTGACTACTGGACCCGCCTAGAAGCATCTATCACCAAGCTGCAAGACACTATGGATCAACTTAAGGAAGAACAGCAAAATCAAAATAGCATGATCTGCAAGCTACTTAAAGAACAAGAAAAGCAAGGGCGTGAGCTACAGGAACTGAAGCTGCATAGGCTCTCCCTTGAGGGACCAAACACCCCACAGATTGAAGGAGCATCCATCTCCCAAAATAAAGGTTGTTGAGTCCTAATCTTAACTCTGTGATAACTTCTGCTATTAGGAATCTATTTTAGGAGTCATATGAGTAGTACTAGTTAGTATTTTTAATTTTTTTTATCATCTCCAAGTAAGCTATAATTTATTTTTCTCATCATCATTAAACATGAATGAAATAGCATATATTTTTAGAATAAGGAGGCAACTTTTTCGAGTTCTTAATAAGAAAAATTCAAATTATTTATATGTGGTGGCAACACTTTTTGTTTTCTGAAAGAATGCTTAAAGAGTGCATATTTTTTATCTTGTTGTTTATGAATGTTAAAACTGTTGGCTCTTGAAAGAATGAGGAAAAAGAGATATGTTATTGATTAATCTAAAAAATCATAAAATTGATTCATGAAGCAAGAAAAAGCAGTGAAAAAAATTATAATAATAATTGGCGCAAAAGAAAAAGAAAAGCAAGTAGAAAAATCCAATAACCCTTTAAACCAAAAGGCAAGGGTAAAAAGGATTCAAGGCTTTGAGCATTAAGGGATAGGATGGCCAAAGGAATAAAATCCTGGCCTAAGCGGCTGAATCAAGCGGTCCCTAACCATGTGCTTGTGGCATGCAAGTCCAAGTGAAAAGCTTGAGACTGAGTGGTTAAAGTCATAATCCAAAGGGTGTGCTTAAGAACTCTAGACACCTATAATTAGGGACTTTAGTAAAGCTGAGTCACAATCTGAAAAAGTTCACCCAGTTATGTCTCTGTGGCACTTTTGTATCCGGTGGTAATACTGGAAGGCAAAGTGTTTAGGGCCACGGCCAAGACTCATAAAGTAGTTCTGTTCAAGAATCAACATACTAAACTAGGAGGAACAATAACACTATCTGAATTCTGAGTTCCTATGGATGCCAATCATTCTAAACTTCAAAGGATGAAGTGAGATGCCAAAACTGTTCAGAAACAAAAAGCTACTAGTCCCGCTCATCTAATTAGAATTGAGCTTCATGTAAAACTCTGAGATTGCCTCTTGATTTTAGTGCTATCTTATTTTGTTTATCTAGTTGCTTGGGGACAAGCAACAGTTTACGTTTGGTGTTGTAATGAGCGGATATTTTATACGCTTTTTGAGGGTATTTTCATATAGTTTTTAGTAGGATCTAGCTACTTTTTAGTATATTTTTATTAGTTTTTATGAAAAAATAAAATTTTTGAACTTTGCTATGAGTTTGTGTGTTTTTCTGTAATTTCAGGTATTTTCTGGCTGAAATTAAGGGACCTGAGCAAAAATCTGATTCAGAGGCTGAAAAAGGACTGCAGATGTTGTTGGATTCTGACCTCCCTACACTCAAAATGGAATTTGTGGAGCTACAGGAGTCCAAATGATGCGCTCTCAATTGCGTTGGAAAGTAGACATCTAGGGCTTTCCAGAAATATATAATAGTCCAAACTTTGCCCGAGCATAGACGACGCAAACTGGCGTTCAATGCTAGCCTTCTACCCTATTCTGGCGTTAAACACCAGAAACACGTTACAAGCTAGAGTCAAACGCTAGAAATAGGTTACAAATTGGCGTTTAACTCTAGGAATAGCCTATGCACATGAAAGCTTCAATGCTCAGTCCCACCACACACCAAGTGGGCCCCGGAAGTGGATTTTTGCACTATCTATCTTAGTTTACTCATCTTCTGTAAACCTAGGTTACTAGTTGAGTATAAAAACTACTGTTAGAGATTTTATTTAGTACCTCATGACATTTTACATCTGAATTTGTATCTTTGATGGCATGAGTCTCTAAACCCCATGGTTGGGGGTGAGGAGCTCTGCTGTGTCTCGATGAATTAATGTAATTATGTCTGTTTTCTATTCAATCACGCTTGTTTCTATTCTAAAATATTCGTTCGCACTTCAACATGATGAATGTGATGATCCGTGACACTCATCACCATTCTCAACCTATGAACACGTGTCTGACAACCACTTCTGTTCTACCTTAGATTGAATGTATATCTCTTGGGTTCCAGGTCCATGCGTTTGATTGCCTCTCCTGACAACAGAGCCTTCAATTTCTTGAGATCAGAGTCTTCGTGGTATAAGCTAGAAACAATTGGCAGCATTCCTGAGATCCAGAAAGTCTAAACCTTGTCTGTGGTATTCCGAGTATGATCTGGGATGGGATGACTGTGGCGAGCTTCAAACTCATGACTGTTGGGCGTAGTGACAGACGCAAAAGGATCAATGGATCCTATTCCAACATTGTTGAGAACCAACAGATGATTAGCCATGCACATGGACCCTTTTCACTGAGAGGATAGCTAGTAGCCATTGACAACAGTGATCCACCAACATACAACTTGCCATGGAAGGAGACCTGCGTGCGTGAAGAAGATGACAGTAGGAAAGCAAAAATTTAGAAGACAGAGCATCTCCAAAATCTCAACCTGTTCTCCATTACTGCACAACAAGTATCATTTAATTCATGCTCTGTTACTCTTTGCAATTAAAACTAAGAACCACTATTGATATCCTGACTAAAAATAATAAGATAACCATAGCTTGCTTCAAGCCGGCAATCTCCGTGGGATCGACCCTTACTCACGTAAGGTATTACTTGGACGACCCAGTGCACTTGCAGGTTAGTTGTGCAGAATTACAAAGTGTGATTGTAATTTTCGTGCACCACTTCACTACTTCTTTCTAGACCACTTCTTTCATA
This sequence comes from Arachis hypogaea, assembly GCF_003086295.3. Taxonomy (NCBI): domain Eukaryota; kingdom Viridiplantae; phylum Streptophyta; class Magnoliopsida; order Fabales; family Fabaceae; genus Arachis; species Arachis hypogaea. The sequence continues at coordinate 68,068,675 of NC_092040.1, read as the reverse complement.
GTTGAATTTAGTCACCTCTATGGTTGTACAACTGGTTTAGCATCATCCTCTAGTAAGATCTTGTGCATACACTTGGTCAGACTAATCCCTTTTAAATCACTAATGGTCCATCTAATAGCAATTTTATTACTCCAGAGTACTTGAATCAACGCCTCTTCCTCCTCATGTTTCAGAAAGGAGCTAATGATCACTGGATAAGTGTCTTTATCTCCCAAGAAGGAATACTTCAAAGATGGCAGCAAAGGCTTCAACTCAAGATTCGGGGCTCCTTCTCCTTCAGATGTGGTGAATCATCAAGTTCAAGCAATGCATCCTCAGAAGAGGACTTCAAAATGTCATCAAGAGCTTTAACCACCTCTTTAATCAGAGGTTCAATCATATCAACTCTCATGCACCCTTCAGAGTCATTAGAGTATTGTAAGGCTTCTAGCATATTAAGGACGATTTCCTCTTCATTGACTCTCAGAACCAATTTGCCCTTTTTCACATCAATCAGAGCTCTTGTTGTGGCTAAAAAAGGTCTGCCAAGGATCATGGAGGCATTTTCGTCCGCTTCCGTATCCAATATCACAAAATTAGCAGAAAAGATAAAGGGTCCTACTTTCACAAGCAAATCCCCAACAATTCTAAGGGGATACTTAATGGAATCGTTGCCAAATTGAAGAGAAATGCAAGTAGGTTTTATCTCATCGATTTGAAGCTTTTTCATTAGTGAAAGAGGCATGAGGTTGATGTTGGCTCCAAGATCACATAGGGCTCTCTGAATAGTGGTATCTCTAATGGCACAAGGAATTAGAAAGTTCCCATGATCCTATAGCTTCTCTGGGAAATTTTTCTGAATGATTGCACTATATTCCTTAGTAAGTACCACTGTCTCATCTTCTCTCTAGTCCCTCTTCTTACTCAACAACTCCTTCATAAACTTGGCATAGATAGGCATTTGTTCAAGGACCTTTGCAAAAGGGATGCTGATCTAAAACTTCCTAAAAACCTCCAAAAATTTAGAAAATTACTTGTCCTTAGATGCCTTCTAAAGTCTCTGGGGTATGGCATTTTATTCTCGTATTCTGGAGCCTTGGGTAGTGGGAAGTGTATCAAGAGTGACTGGAAAAGGGTTGTCTGGATGCCTTGAGGGGGGCGTTCTTCAAGTCTTCTCGAGCGTTTAGTGCCCTCCCTGGCTCCATTATTAGAAGTTCTTCAAGCCTTAGGGTCCCTCTGTCTCTACATTTTTCCTCTCTGGTGTCTCTTTTTCAAGATGCTTCTCACCACCTTTAGTTCTTAAGCCCGCTATCTTACCACTTCTCAATTGAACGGCCTGACACTCTTCTCTTAGAGTAGAAACTATGTTACTGGATCTCTCGGGTGCTTGCTTGTGCAACTGACCCATTTGTATCTCTAAATTCTGGAGTGAAGCTCTGGTTTCCTGCATAAAGCTATGTTGGCTTTTAGAGAGTTTTGCAACCATGGATGCCAGGTCAAGACCGCTTTGAGGTTGAGCATGTTTGAATAGGAGGTTGTCGAAGTAACTCTAATTGAAGCCTCTCTAAGAATTCGGTTGCTACCTCTGAGGGTGCTCTCTCCGTCCAAAGTTTGGTAGATTCCTCCACCCTTAATTAAAGTTGTTGGCATGTGGACCATAGTTGGGTGGTGCACGAAATTGCAATCACACTTTTGCAATCCCGCACAACTAACCAGCAAGTGCACTGGGTCATCCAAGTAATACCTTACGTGAGTAAGGGTCGATCCCACGGAGATTGTCGGCTTGAAGCAAGCTATGGTTATCTTGTAAATCTTAGTCAGGATATCAGATATTATCAGGATTGATTGTGAAAAGCAAAAGAACATGAATTAAGTACTTGTTTTGCAGTAATGGAGAATAGGTTGAGGTTTTGGAGATGCTCCATCTTCTGAATATCTGCTTTCCTGCTGTCTTCTTCTTCAAGAACGCAAGGCTCCTTCCATGGCAAGCTGTATGCAAGGGTTTCACCGTTGTCAGTGGTTACCTCCCATCCTCTCAGTGGAAATGTTCAACGCACCCTGTCACGGCACGGCTATCCATCTGTCAGTTCTCAATCAGGCCGGAATAGAATCCAGTGATTCTTTTGCGTCTGTCACTAACGCCCCGCCTTCAGGAGTTTGAAGCTCGTCACAGTCATTCAGTCATTGAATCCTACTCAGAATACCACAGACAAGGTTTAGACCTTCCGGATTCTCTTGAATGCCGCCATCAGTTCTAGCTTATACCACGAAGATTCCGGTTAAAGAATCCAAGAGATATCTACTTAATCTAAGGTAGAACGGAGGTGGTTGTCAGGCACATGTTCATAGTTGAGAATGATGATGATTGTCACGGATCATCACATTCATCCGATTTAAGAACAAGTAGTATCTTAGAATGGAAGCAAGCATGATTGAATGAGAAACAGTAGTAATTGCATTAATCCATCAAGACACAGTAGAGCTCCTCACCCCCAACCATGGGGTTTAGAGACTCATGCTGTGGAAGGTACACAAAGAAACGTGTAAAGTGTCATGAGGTACTGATACAATGTCTAAAGATCCTATTAATAGTAAACTAGTAACCTAGGGTATACAGAAATGAGTAAATGACGTAAAAATCCACTTCTGGGTCCACTTGGTGTGTGCTTGGGCTGAGCATTGAAGCATTTTCGTGTAGAGACCTTTTCTGGAGTTAAACGCCAGCTTTTATGCCAGTTTGGGCGTTTAACTCCAAGTTTTATGCCAGTTCCAGCGTTAAACGCTGGAATTTCTGAGGCTGATTTGCCACGCCGGTTTGGGCCATCAAATCTTGGGCAAAGTATGGACTATCATATATTGCTGGAAAGCCCAGGATGTCTACTTTCCAATTCCGTTGAGACCGCGCCAATTGGGCTTCTGTAGCTCCAGAAAATCCACTTCGAGCGCAGGGAGGTCAGAATCCAACAGCATATGCAGTCCTTTTCAGTCTCTGAATCAGATTTTGCTCAGGACCCTCAATTTCAGCCAGAAAATACCTGAAATTACAGAAAAACACACAAACTCATAGTAAAGTCCAGAAAAGTGAATTTTAGCTAAAAACTAATAAAAATATACTAAAAACTAACTAAATCATACTAAAAACATACTAAAAACAATGCCAAAAAGCGTATAAATTATCCGCTCATCACAACACCAAACTTAAATTGTTGCTTGTCCCCAAGCAACTGAAAATCAAAATAGGATAAAAAGAAGAGAATATACTATAGACTCCAAAATATCAAGGAAACATAGCTCCAATTAGATGAGCGGGACTAGTAGCTTTTTGCCTCCGAACAGTTTTGGCATCTCACTCTATCCCTTGAAGTTCAGAATGATTGGCATCTATAAGAACTCAGAACTTAGATAGTGTTATTGATTCTCCTAGTTAAGTATAATGATTCTTGAACATAACCAGTGTATGAGTCTTGGCTGTGGCCCAAAGCACTCTGTCTTCCAGTATTACCACCGGATACATACATGTCACAGACACATAATTGGGTGAACCTTTTCAGATTGTGACCCAGCTTTGCTAGAGTCCCCAATTAGAGGTGTCCAGGGTTCTTAAGCACACTCTTTTTGCCTTGGATCACAACTTTATTTCTTTTCTTTTTCTTTCTTTTTTTTTTCGAAATTTTTTTTGTATCCACTGCTTTTTCTTGCTTCAAGAATCACTTAGATGATTTTTTAGATCCTCAATAACAGTTCTCTTTTTCCTCATTCTTTCAAGAGCCAACAATTTTTTTTAACATTCTCAAAACACCAAATTCAAGAGACATATGCACTGTTCAAGCATTCATTCGGAAAACAAAAATCATTGTCACCACATCAAACTAATTCAACTAGTTTCAAGGATAAATTTCGAAATCCTGTACTTCTTGTTCTTTTGTGATTAAAGCATTTTTCATTTAAGAGAGGTGATGGATTCATAGGACATTCATAGCTTTAAGACATGAATTTTAAATTTTATTAATTATGAATTAAAAACAAGACTCAAAAATAGATATAAGATGAGACTAGAAAATAAAAATAGAAAACAAAAATTTAAACTAGGCTCCTAATGATAGAGGTTTTCACAGAGTTAGGACTCAACAACCTTGATTTTGAGAAGTGGATGCTCCCTCAACTTGAGATGAGAGCTTTTGGCGTTTCAACTCTTGGAGTTCACGCCCCTGCTTCTCTTGTTCCTTCAGCAATTTGCAGAGCATGCAGTTCTGATTCTGCTGTTCTTCCTTCAGTTGCTCCATAGTTTCTTGCAACTTGGTGATAGATGCTTCTAGGCTGGTCCAGTAGTCAATTTTTGGGAATTCAGGGAGGAACTCCTGCGCCCTCCTTTTGATAGAGTTGTCTTGCATTTGTCCTTCCATTGACTTCTTGGTGATTGGATGTTCAATGGGTATGAATTCATCTACTCCCATCTTTACCCCAGCCTCTTTACAGAGCAAGGAGATTAAGCTTGGGTAAGCCAATTTGGCTTCAGTGGAATTTTTATTTGCAATTGTGTAGATCTCACAAGCAATCACATGATGAACATCCACTTCTTTTCCAAGCATAATGCAATGAATCATCACTGCTCTCTTGATAGTGACCTCAGAACGGTTGCTAGTGGGTAGTATGGAACGCCCAATAAAGTCTAGCCAACCTCTTGCAATTGGTTTGAGGTCTCCCCTCTTGAGTTGGTTTGGGACACCCTTTGAATTGGTTATCCACTTAGTTCCAGGGAGGCATATGTCCTCTAGAACTTGATCCAACCCTTTATCTGCTCTCACCATTCTCCTATTAAAGGATTCAGGATCATCTTGCAGTTGAGGTAATTTGAAGATTTCTCTTATTTTGTCCAGATGGAAGTACATAACTTTCCCTCTGACCATGGTTCTGTAGGTATGGTAAGCGGTTCCAGTCATTCTCTGCTTATCTGTTAGCCACAGATTCGAGTAGAATTCCTGAACCATGTTCCTTCCAACCTTTATTTCAGGATTGGTTAGAACTTCCCATCCTCTGTTTCGAATTTGCTCTTGGATCCCCGGATACTCATCTTCTTTCAAATCAAATTTTACTTCCGGGATCACTGACCTCAGACCCATTATTTTGTGATAATGGTCTTCATGTTCTTTGGTTAAGAACTTCTCTTGATTCCAAAGATTATTTGGATTATTCTCTTTCTTTCCTCTTAAATTGGTTTGTTTTCCCTTAGGAGCCATGATCTTGATGAGTCTTGGCTTAGTGATCACGGAAAAGCACACCAAACTTAGAGGTTTGCTTGTCCTCAAGCAAAAGAAAGGAAAGAAGAGAGAGAGAGGAAGAGTGAATTCGAATGGTGTGGGGAATGAGGGGTGCCAAACATGTATTTATAAGGTGGGGAGGGGAGATTTCGAAAAAAAGAAAAATTTGAAAGGAGATTTGAGAAGATATGGAAAGAAATTGAGAGAAGGGTGAGTTTTTGAACAAAATTTGGGAATGATTTGAGAGATTTGAAGAAGGATTTTAGATTTTTGAAAATTTGAAAGTGAATGATGAGAGATTGAAGTGTGTTTTTGTGGAAAAATATGGGTAAGAAAACGAAAGTTTGAAAAAAATTGATTTGAAAACAAAATTGTGGTCCCCCCACCTTTCTGGCGTTAAACGCCCAGAATGGCATCCATTCTGGCGTTTAACGCCCATTTGATGCCCCTTTTGGGCGTTTAACGCCCAGCCAGGTGCCCTGGCTGGCGTTAAACACCAGAATTCCTTTATCACTGGGCGTTAAACGCCCAGAATGGTACCCATTCTGGCGTTTAACGCCCAAAATGTCCCTTACTGGCATTTTTTCGCCAGTAAGCTCTTTTTCTCTGCTTTTTGAGCTGAATCCTTCTGTAACTCTGTGAATTCCTTCATTTTTGATACTTGCCTCTGTATGAACAAATCATATAACATCCTAATGACTGGGTTGCCTCCCAGCAAGCGCTTCTTTACTGTCTTTAGCTGGACTTTTACTGAGAATCACTCAAGTCTCAGTTTTGAGCATTCCTGCTCAAAATTGCCTTCAAGATAATGCTTGATTCTCTGTCCATTAACAATGAACTTTTTGTCAGAATCAATATCCTGAAGCTCAACATATCCATATGGTGACACTCCTGTAGTCACATACGGACCCCTCCACCGGGATTTGAGTTTTCCTGGAAACAGTCTGAGCCTAGAGTTGAAGAGCAGAACTTTTTGTCCTGGCTCAAAAACTCTGGTTGACAACTTCTTGTCATGCCATTTCTTTGCCTTTTCCTTATAAATTTTTGCATTTTCAAAGGCATTGAGTCTGAACTCCTCTAGCTCATTTAGCTGGAGTAATCTTTTTTCACCAGCTAACTGGGCATCCATGTTTAGGAATCTGGTTGCCCAGTAGGCTTTATGTTCCAGTTCCACGGGCAGATGACAGGCCTTCCCATACACCAGTTGGTATGGAGAGGTTCCTATAGGAGTCTTGAATGCTGTTCTGTATGCCCACAGAGCATCATCCAAGCTCTTTGCCCAATCCTTTCTTCGGGCCATCACAGTCCGTTCCAGGATTCTTTTTAGCTCTCTGTTAGAGACCTCAGCTTGCCCATTTGTCTGTGGATGATACGGAGTCGCCACTTTGTGGCTAATTCCATATCTAACCATAGCAGAGTATAGCTGTCTATTGCAGAAATGAGTGCCCCCGTCACTTATTAGTACTCTGGGAACACCAAACCTGCTGAAGATGTGTTTCTGGAGGAATTTTAGCACGGTCTTGGTATCATTAGTGGGTGTAGCAATAGCTTCTACCCACTTAGATACATAGTCCACTGCCACCAGAATGTAAGTGTTTGAGTATGATGGTGGGAATGGCCCCATGAAGTCAATTCCCCATACATCAAACAATTCTATCTCTAATATCCCTTGTTGAGGCATGGCATATCCGTGAGGCAAGTTACCAGCTCTTTGGCAACTGTCACAGTTACGCACAAACTCTCGGGAATCTTTATAGAGAGTAGGCCAGTAGAAGCCACATTGGAGGACTTTAGTGGCTGTTCGCTCACTTCCAAAATGTCCTCCATACTGTGATCCATGGCAGTGCCATAGGATCCTTTGTGCTTCTTCTCTGGGTACACATCTGCGGATCATTCCGTCTGCATATCTCTTAAAGAGATATGGTTCATCCCAGAGGTAGTACTTGGCATCTGAAATTAATTTCTTTCTTTGCACTCTGCTGTACTCCTGGGGTATGAACCTCACAGCTTTATAGTTTGCAATATCTGCAAACCATGGAGCTTCCTGAATGGCAAAGAGTTGCTCATCCGGGAAAGTCTCAGAGAGCTCAGTAGAAGGGAGGGACGCCCCAGCTACTGGTTCTATTCGGGACAGATGATCTGCTACTTGGTTCTCTGTCCCTTTTCTGTCTCTTATTTCTATATCAAACTCTTGCAGAAGCAACACCCATCTTATAAGCCTGGGTTTTGAATCCTGCTTTGTGAGTAAGTATTTAAGAGCAGCATGGTCAGTGTACACAACCACTTTGGATCCCACTAGATAGGATCTAAACTTGTCAAGGGCATAGACCACTGCAAGTAACTCTTTTTCTGTGGTTGTGTAATTCTTCTGTGCGTCATTTAGAACACGGCTGGCATAATAAATGACGTGCAGAAGCTTGTTATGCCTCTGTCCCAACACTGCACCAATGGCATGATCACTGGCATCACACATTAGTTCAAATGGCAATGTCCAATCTGGTGCAGAGATGACTGGTGCTGTGACCAGCTTAGCTTTCAGGGTCTCAAATGCCTGCAGACACTGTGTGTCAAACACAAATGGTGTGTCAGTAGCTAGCAGGTTACTCAAAGGTTTTGCAATTTTCGAAAAATCCTTTATGAACCTTCTGTAGAATCCTACATGCCCCAGAAAGCTTCTGATTGCCTTAACATTGGCAGGTGGTGGTAATTTTTCAATTACCTCTACCTTTGCCTTATCCACCTCTATTCCCCTGCTTGAAATTTTGTGCCCAAGGACAATTCCTTCAGTCACCATAAAGTGACATTTCTCCCAGTTTAAAACCAGGTTAGTCTCTTGGCATCTTTTCAGGACAAGTGCTAGGTGATTAAGACAGGAGCTGAATGAGTCTCCATATACTGAGAAGTCATCCATGAAGACTTCCAGAAATTTCTCTACCATATCTGAGAAGATAGAGAGCATGCACCTTTGAAAGGTTGCAGGTGCATTGCACAGACCAAAAGGCATCCTTCTGTAGGCAAACACGCCAAAAGGGCAAGTAAATACTGTTTTCTCTTGGTCCTGAGGGTCTACTGCAATCTGGTTGTAGCCTGAATAGCCATCCAAAAAGCAGTAATAATCATGACCAGCTAGTCTTTCTAGTATTTGGTCTATGAATGGTAAAGGAAAATGATCCTTTCTGGTGGCTGTATTGAGCCTTCTGTAGTCAATACACATACGCCACCCTGTGACTGTTCTTGTAGGAACCAGTTTATTTTTTTCATTATGAACCACTGTCATGCCTCCCTTTTTGGGGACAACTTGGACAGGGCTCACCCAGGGGCTATCAGAAATAGGATAAATAATCCCAGCCTCTAGTAATTTAGTGACCTCTTTCTGCACCACCTCCTTCATGGCTGGATTTAGCCTCCTTTGTGGTTGGACCACTGGTTTGGCATTATCCTCCAACAGGATCTTGTGCATGCATCTAGCTGGGCTAATGCCCTTGAGATCACTTATGGACCACCCAAGAGCTGTCTTGTGTGTCCTTAGCACTTGAATCAGTGCTTCCTCTTCCTGTGGATTTAAAGCAGAGCTTATAATCACTGGAAAAGTGTCACCCTCTCCCAGAAATGCATACTTCAGGGATGGTGGTAGTGGATTGAGTTCAGGTTTGGGAGGCTTATCCTCCTCCTGAGGAATTTTCGAAAATTCCTTTGTTTCCACTGATTCTTCTTGATCAGGTTGAGCATCTTTGAAGATGTCCTCAAGCTCTGATTCTAGGCTTTCAGTCATATTGATCTCTTCCACCAGAGAGTCAATTATGTCAGCGCCCATGCAGTCATTTAGTGTGTCTGGATGCTGCATAGCTTTTACAGCATTCAACTTGAACTCATCCTCATTGACTCTCAGGGTTACTTCCCCTCTCTGTACATCAATGAGAGTTCGTCCAGTTGCTAGGAAAGGTCTTCCTAGAATGAGAGTTGCACTTTTGTGCTCCTCCATTTCCAGCACCACAAAGTCAGTTGGAAAGGCGAATGGCCCAACCTTGACAATCATATCCTCTATTATGCCTGATGGATATTTAATGGAGCCATCAGCAAGTTGGAGGCATATTCGGGTTGGTTTGACTTCTCCAGTCAACCCAAGCTTTCTGATAGTGGATGCAGGTATTAGATTGATGCTTGCTCCAAGATCACATAGGGCTGTCTTGGTGCAGGCACCTTCTAATGTGCATGGTATCATAAAGCTCCCTGGATCCTGAAGCTTTTCTGGTAAGCTTTTCAGAATGACTGCACTGCATTCTTCAGTGAGAAACACTTTTTCAGTTTCTCTCCAATCCTTCTTATGACTTAAGATTTCTTTCATAAACTTAGCATAAGAAGGTATTTGCTCAAGTGCCTCTGCAAACGGAATCTTTATTTCAAGAGTCCTTAGATAGTCTGCAAAGCGGGCAAATTGCTTATCCTGTTCCGCTTGGCGGAGTTTTTGAGGATAAGGCATTTTGGCTTTATATTCTTCAACCTTAGATGCTGCAGGTTTATTCCTTACAGAAGTGGTTGAAGAAGCCTTGTTAGAGGGATTACTGTCAGCACTCTCAGGTGTCTGATCCTCCCTTGGTGTCTGAACGCCAGGATTGGGTGGAAAATGGGCGTTTAACGCCAACTTTTCCCCCTTTTCTGGCGTTTGAACGCCAGAACTGGGCAAGGAATGGGCGTTTAACGCCAACTTTCCTTCCCTTTCTGGCGTTTGAACGCCAATAACATTCCTCTCTGGGCTCTTACTGTCCTCAGAGGGATTTTGAACAGTGGTTTGGTTATCCTCTGTCAATTGTTCCTTGTTTGGCTTTTTGCCCTTTTGAGCAGTGTTATTCAGTGTCTTCCCACTCCTCAGTTGAACTGCTTGACATTCCTCTGTTATCTGTTTAGATATTTGCTGTTTAGCTTGATTCAACTGCAGTTCCATGTTCTTGTTAGCAACTTTAGTTTCATAGAGCATCTCTTTAAATTCTGCTAACTGTTCTGTCATCAGGAGCAATTGTTGATTAAGCTCAATCATCTGTTCTTGAGGATTAGGATCAGTGGCTAGTGCCATGACTTCCTCTTTTGGAGAGAACTCATTGCTAGAGTACAAATGTTGGTTTCTAGCAACAGTCTCTATAAGCTCTTGAGCTTCTTCAATTGTTTTCCTCATGTGTATAGATCCACCAGCTGAGTGGTCTAAAGACATCTGAGCTTTTTCTGTAAGCCCATAGTAGAAGATGTCTAACTGTACCCACTCTGAAAACATTTCAGAGGGGCACTTTCTTAGCATACCTCTATACCTCTCCCAGGCATTATAAAGGGATTCATTATCCTCTTGTTTAAAGCCTTGGATGTCCAGCCTTAGCTGTGTCATCCTCTTTGGAGGGTAAAAGTGATTCAGGAATTTGTCTGATAACTGTTTCCATGTCTTTATGCTTGCTGTAGGTTGGTTATTTAACCACCTTTTAGCTTGATCTTTTACAGCAAATGGAAATAGTAATAGTCTGTAGACATCCTGATCTACCTCTTTATCATGTACTGTGTCAGCAATTTGTAAGAATTGTGCCAGAAACTCAGTAGGCTCTTCCTGTGGAAGACCGGAATACTGGCAATTTTGCTGCACTATGATAATGAGTTGAGGATTTAGCTCAAAGCTGCTTGCTTTGATGGGGTGTACAGATGCTACTCCCATATGCAGCTGTAATGGGGTTAGCATATGACCCCAGAGTCCTTCTGGACTGATCAATTCCACTTAGGTCCATAATGGATAAAGGGAAATAATATGGATTGCAAATAGATAAAATATTTTGTTTTTTTTTTTTTTGAATTAAGCGAAAAAAATAAAATAAAATAAAAGAAAATTAAGATAAAAATTCGAAAATCAAAAAGAAAATAAGATCAAAGCAAATTGAGAACTGAATCAATTAGTTAATTAAAAAGATTTTGAAAAGAGCAATTAAAAAGATATGATTGAAAAATTTTTATGAAAAAGATTTGATTTTTGAAAAGAGGAAAGAGAAAAACACAAAATGACACCAAACTTAAAACTTTTAGAAAATCAAACACTAATTTTCGAAAATTTTTAAGGGAAAAACACAAAGAGGACACCAAACTTAGAATTTTTATAGATCAAAAAGAGACTAAGGACATGCAAAATCGTAAAACTAAAAGAAAAGTAAAAGCATGCAATTGACACCAACTTAAAATATGAAACTAGACTCAACTAAAAGACTCTAAACCAACAAAAATAAAACAGTCCTAATCTAAGCAACAAGATAAGCCGTCAGTTGTCCAAACTCGAACAATCCCCGGCAACGGCGCCAAAAACTTGGTGCACGAAATTGCAATCACACTTTTGCAATCCCGCACAACTAACCATCAAGTGCACTGGGTCGTCCAAGTAATACCTTACGTGAGTAAGGGTCGATCCCACGGAGATTGTCGGCTTGAAGCAAGCTATGGTTATCTTGTAAATCTTAGTCAGGATATCAGAAATTATCAGGATTGATTGTGAAAAGCAAAAGAACATGAATTAAGTACTTGTTTTGCAGTAATGGAGAATAGGTTGAGGTTTTGGAGATGCTCCATCTTCTGAATCTCTGCTTTCCTGCTGTCTTCTTCTTCAAGCACGCAAGGCTCCTTCCATGGCAAGCTGTATGCAAGGGTTTCACCGTTGTCAGTGGTTACCTCCCATCCTCTCAGTGGAAATGTTCAACGCACCCTGTCCCGGCACGGCTATCCATCTGTCGGTTCTCAATCAGGCCGGAATAGAATCTAGTGATTCTTTTGCGTCTGTCACTAACGCCCCGCCTTTAGGAGTTTGAAGCTCGTCACAGTCATTCAGTCATTGAATCCTACTCAGAATACCACAGACAAGGTTTAGACCTTCCGGATTCTCTTGAATGTCGCCATCAGTTCTAGCTTATACCACGAAGATTCCAGTTAAAGAATCCAAGAGATATCTACTTAATCTAAGGTAGAACGGAGGTGGTTGTCAGGCACACGTTCATAGTTGAGAATGATGATGATTGTCACGGATCATCACATTCATCCGATTTAAGAACAAGTAGTATCTTAGAATGGAAGCAAGCATGATTGAATGAGAAACAGTAGTAATTGCATTAATCCATCAAGACACAGCAGAGCTCCTCACCCCCAACCATGGGGTTTAGAGACTCATGCTGTGGAAGGTACACAAAGAAATGTGTAAAGTGTCATGAGGTACTGATACAATGTCCAAAGATCCTATTAATAGTAAACTAGTAACCTAGGGTATACAGAAATGAGTAAATGACGTAAAAATCCACTTCTGGGTCCACGTGGTGTGTGCTTGGGCTGAGCATTGAAGCATTTTCGTGTAGAGACCTTTTCTGGAGTTAAACGCCAGCTTTTATGCCAGTTTGGGCGTTTAACTCCAAGTTTTATGCCAGTTCCAGCGTTAAACGCTGGAATTTCTGAGGCTGATTTGCCACGCCGGTTTGGGCCATCAAATCTTGGGCAAAGTATGGACTATCATATATTGCTGGAAATCCCAGGATGTCTACTTTCCAATGCCGTTGAGAGCGCGCCAATTGGGCTTCTGTAGCTCCAGAAAATCCACTTCGAGCGCAGGGAGGTCAGAATCCAACAGCATCTGCAGTCCTTTTCAGTCTCTGAATCAGATTTTTGCTCAGGACCCTCAATTTCAGCTAGAAAATACCTGAAATTACAGAAAAACACACAAACTCATAGTAAAGTCCAGAAAAGTGAATTTTAGCTAAAAACTAATAAAAATATACTAAAAACTAACTAAATCATACTAAAAACATACTAAAAACAATGCCAAAAAGCGTATAAATTATCCGCTCATCATTGGGGTTTCTGGAGAAATTCCCCATGAAACTAACCTACTCAGGAATGAAATTGGCGTATTCATAATTCTCACCTTGAGGGTAGCCACCACTCATATCATAAGAAGTATCCTAAGCGTTAATTACTGAGACTTGCATTCCACCCAAGTGTTGTGTAAGAGCATTAATTTTCTGAAACTTAACCTTGTTTTGAGCAATAAGTTCATTCAAGGCATCCGATTCCATGACTCTTTCCTTCACAGCTGTCCTATCAGAAGAATATAAATATTAGTTACTGACAACCAATTCAATCAACTCAGTAACTTCTTCTGGAGTCTTCTTCATGTGGAGTGATCCACCTGTAGAATTATCAAGAGACATTTAGGCCATCTCAGATATGCTATCATAAAATATATGCAGTTGCATCCACTTTGTGAACATATCCAGAGGGCATCTTCTGATCATTAACTTGTACCTCTCAGGTTTCATAAAGGGACTCACCATATCATTGTTTCTACATAGTAGCCGTCGAGCCTCGAGTACAATTGTATGTATTATGTGACCATCCCTTCTGGCTTCCGCTCGACACTCCGTTCTTTGACCTTGATGCCCCTACGAATTTCCTTTATCTTGGCTTCATCTGGATGCTCCACATTGTCATTTCCTGATGGACCTGGTGCGTACGCATGGCAGTGAAATGCTCTAAAACTTCATTTCTTCATGAATTCTCCATTTTGCATGCTAACCTTGAAAGCACTCAACAAACACATCAAGGCATCGAATGGAATTAAAATGAATTAAATTTAGCAATTTAAGAGCCTAAAAAGCATGTTTTTACTCTTAAACATAATTTAGGAAGAAATCATGAAACCATGTTATTTTAGTGAATAAATGTAAGTTAAGCTGATAAAATCCACTCAATTCAATACAAGATAAACTATAAAATTGTGGTTTATCACCTGGACACCACCATCCTGTACAACCCGAGTACCAGGTTGTTCCCCCACCAGACCTAGCTGAGCAGCACTTGCCTGAGCCTGTGCCTGAGTGGGATCTTCCTCTAGAGTCGATTTTATCACATTCGTCTAGTGCACAGATGGAGAGCAATCTAGACCTTCTGTAGAGACATTAGATCAGATACCTGCGATCGAACCTTCATTCTTGATTGATGCAAACGGACACGTGGTCTCAATCAAACCTACACTCCTAAATATTAGTAGTGACAGCACATCAGAGATGCTTCAGAGGTTATAGAGATTTTTGATGATGATGAGGAGGACCTTGAGGAGTACCTAGATGTGATAGAGATTTCATCTTCTGATAGCGACGACTGATGGTTCGAGATTGACAGCATGCTTGGGAGTGTTTCAACTTAGCATAGATTTTGTGTTATAATTTCTCACTTTTAAATAGATCACCAGGAGATTAGGAGTTGTATATTTGCTAGGCTAGTTCGGATTTCAGATTAGGGGTTTTCTTTATGGACCAGGGTGCAGAGTCTTATATATATAGTCATAAGGTGTGTTAAGATACACTAACTGGTTCTTTTTGTATGATGTTTTATATATATTTTATATGATGTATATTATTATATTACCCTATGTGTTACTCTATTTATTTCCGTATTTTTGTTTGTGTCTGTTTAATTTTTTGCAATCATTCGTTTCTCGCATAAAAAATATAATAATAAAATCGATTGCGTGCTAACTCAACTACAAGCTTAATAATAATATTAGATATATTTTAGGAAAGTAAGTTAGTAACACTTGGTTTTTATTATGATCATGACGTATTGAAAATTGGGTCGTTACATATGACAAGAAGAAGAAGATGATGAATTCCAACATCCTTTCAGGATTTGTAGCATTTCTCCATCATCGTTTTTGTGCTAATTCAAGTAGGGACCACTTTGTTTTGTTTTCCACGTGTCATGTTGAATTCTGCGATCAAGATTTAACAAAGAAATCACTACAAGGTTTTTGTTTATTTGTGGCAGTTTTTTTTCTTATTTGTGGAGGTTTATAACTCCCACCAAATAGTTTGGGGGGGTTTCCAAAACTCCTAAAATTTAAGGTGTCACGAGATCTTTTGTGGAGGTTTTTAAAAACCTCCACAATCTATTTAGTGGGGATTTTGTGTGTGTTTAGTGGGGATTTTACATTAGACTTTCGTGACAATTTTAAATCACTTTTGTAACAGTTTAAAGCCCCCACAAACTAATTTTTTAATTTAACAAAAATGAACTATTTTGTGACATTTTCAAACCTCCACAAACCTTATAATTATTTATTTATTTATTTTTAATTTTTAAATCATTCATTAATCTCATCTCATTTACATATTCTCATCTCATTAAAAACTAAATATTTTATAACACAATTCCTCAATATAAGACATAATTCTATATAAAAAGATTCTTAATGTCAATAGTTCCAAACATAATTACATATGGTATTGTTTTTCTTTAAAAAGTAAAATAAAACAACAACTTCAATATTTCAATATCATCTAATTACATAAAAGTCTCAAAATAAAAATATTTTAATATCATCTAATTACATGAAAAATCAAGAGAGGACAAGTAACTTAGTACTACAAGACATGTTTGTGTATACCCATGTTGCCATAAAATAAAAACATGGGAGACAGGTGTGAGAGGCAAAAATATGCAGACCTGGTTGTGCATCCAGCTCAATAACATATAGCTTCAATGTAATTTGACTAGCATTAAGTGTCTTTAAGGCAAAAGATATCAAAACAGAAGGATTATCATTTACAGGAACCTGTCCAAAAGAAAAATTAAATTTCATCCAACACATAGCAATAAAAGTATGCAATTATTCAGGTGATCAATAAATAAGTGCAGGAACGCATAACCATATCAAATCTCACCTTAAATTGAGCAAAGGATGCAGCATGAGCTTTAAGAGCCTGACTACGCTGCTGATCCATGGAGTGAAGTTGCATGTTTCCCTTCACCAATTGTGGCCTCTATGATAAAACAACAGTAAGCACAAATAATTGAGGTACAACTATACACAGATAATCCCAGCAACAATACATATAAAGACAAGAAAATATGAGCTAAAAAAACGATGGCATAGTTGAAATATATTCCACCTGATCTAATAATCTAATATAGTAGGCATCAGAAATATACTTCTGGTGAAGGTAAACATTTTCAGTGTGAATGCTAAGTAAGAAGAAGGTTCTCCTTGTGCTAGATAATGTGAATACTCCAAAGCTTCTAAGAGATTTTGCTTGAACCAATTCACTTCGGGCCAGGGAGTAGAGTGATTGAAACTAGCAGAAATAAGCAAGTGTTTACTGCAGGAGTATTTCATGAAATTGTAAGCAACAAAAGAAGGGTCCAAAGTGAAACTAAAGAAGCTACAAAGTCCATGGATTATAGATAAAGCAACTCATTGCCCCAAAGCATACAAAAGCTTCTTCACTTGCACACAAATAATATTGAGAATTTCTCTATGGTCTTTGAAGTGTGACATTCTTACTTCTTGCTTTGATTAATTATTTCATATATCAACTTTGATAGCTAGTTTACTTAAAAATGCGCTACCTTCTTCCTTTCTTTGATGATTAGTTTATACATAATTTCTAAACATATAACACAATACTTAGGAAGTCCACCAACTTTTTTCATGGTTAGTTTTTAACAGTTTATAAAAAATGAAAAATATTACGAGAGACTCTCAACAAAAGAATCAATACTAGATTTTTGAGATAATAACTTACAACTTCAATTAACTCCCAAAACACACCAAAATGTTTATTGATTACTTTTACTAACATGATCACAGTTGAGGGCATTCAAATATCTTATCTAAAGAACTAATCAATAGACAAGAAAAGGATCTAATGGAATCTTACATTGCTAGATCAACTTGATATTGCTAGAAAAATGTCTTGATTAAAGAATAAAGTTTTCCTCTAAGAAAGTAAAAATTAATGTCTTGATATTGTTTTATTTTGTTTATTTAAAAGTATAGTCCGGTTTTGTTTTGATTAATGCATATGAAGATAAACATAAAGACACAATAAAACATAGCACCAATAATGTAATCAAGACTAGAAATTACATTTTCAATAGAAAAGTGTGCTTGAGGAGGAATAGATGCATTGTGAATTAATTATTTTTATTTTTATTTTGTTTTTCTACAGGGGCTTATGCCTTAAATTAACTTCTTTATTCACAATCATCGAGTACAGGAGTATACTTATTCATGTGACCGTTGTCTTTCATGGTTATTAAAGTGCAAATATATATACTCTTTTTTTTTATTAGGTTGAGAATGTAATCTGAGGTGGATATATCATGCTAAAAATTCATGAAATGCAACTAATCAAATAAAATTAAATCAAATAATACAAATCTAGTTTCTGATTCTCTACGAGCTACATCAACCAAAATCAGACACAAGAAAAGAAAGCTAAAACAAATACTATTATACATACGTCAAAATAAATCTAGATGAACCAAGTCTTTTTCTCACAACACACAAATCAAACTTCATATATACAAGGAGGCAACCCACTCTCTCTATAAACAAGTATGCTTAAGTTGGAACATTAGTTCAAAATCGTGAATGTAGTTTTGTGTACAAGGCTAACTACATATCCATCAAGGTCCCCTGTATATGCTCTGTCACGTTAGTTAACTTTTTTTTACTTATTCAATGCCATCAATAGAAAGCTAAGTTTATGAATGATATATGAGCTAACCTTGCTCTAGCAATGTATGCATGTGCCACAGAAACAAGGGTTTGAGCCAAGTTAACTAGTAAAGCTTTATTCTAGTACCGATTGTGCTCCTGCAAATGGGGCAGAATTCAAGATTCTCTCCACAGTTACAACAAGTCTGTCATGTGAGGAAAAGGTGATATGTGAATTAGAACATTTCATAAAGTCTTATAATCAAGTTGACTTATATATATATATATATATATATATATATATATATATATATATATATATATATATATATCACCATATTATATAATTGCTTACCTGATGCCCACAACCAAAGGCCATATCCTTCCCATTAGTAAGACAAATTGGACAAAGCTGCAATTCACTATTAGATAATGAATTATGATGATCAAATCACGAAAATATGCTAGTCAAGTTGAATCTGAGGTTGAATAGAGAGATGTTAATACCTTATGATCATATAAACATAGATATCTAGATCAGGTTTAATGTTTGCTTCTATCTCTCTTCTACACACCTCTGCTAGCAAATCTGCAGTGGGTTCAAATCCATCAATTTATTATTGTATAGTTTTAATTCTATCTCACTTTAGTCATCCAAAAAATTGAACACGTGATAAAAATCAGGGTCCATATGGTGGAAGGATCATTATCACAAAAGGCTTCAAGACAGATGCTGCAAGCATCATCACAAGCATCTTGAATTCCACCCTCCACAAAAGCAGCAGCTGAAGTCAAATGCGCCTCAAACTTGCGACTGTCTTCAATCCCAGGAGATCCCTACAAAAACAACGACATCCAAAAAATCCCCAAAATCAGAACACAACTAACAAAAAAATGTATGAAACACATAAAGCTCCCCCTCCCTCAAAACAAATTAAACATCAGATAAGAACTATGAATAAGCAACCGCACCAGCACACAACATAGCAATATCAAATTCAAACGAATAAAAAAAATCCTCAGAAGTAATCGAATCAAATTGAGGATCGGAGCTGAATTCTAAACAGTAAAGTTGTTAAGACAAGTAACAAATGTTCTCCTTTTTGTTTGCAACCGAATAATCAGGAAAATTGGAAAAATTGAATTGGAGTATTTTGTACCATTGTGTTCTATTTGATTTAGGTGACAGAAGCACACTTCAAATTCTTTCTCTGGGTTGACGACCACATTGTAAGGGTCAGAGAGGGGGAGGCTACAAGGGGATCGGGTGATGGAAAGCAAAATCATGTTGAAGAACATCTGGGAATGGATAACCTGATAGCACATGTAGAGGAAAGAATAGTAAACCTAGAGAAGCTGCTGAATAAGAAAAGTATACAAGAAGAGTTGAGGAAGAAAACTACAGAAGTAGCTGCAAGAGAGATGGAGGCTTCATCAACAAAGTCTAATGATTAGATAAAAACCAGAAACTTAATAATAATTGCCTTCTATCTGAATTTTTCTGCTAGAATGTAGACACTCAATTGCTTAAAGTTTTTAAAAGAAAAATTGTCGATGTCGTTTATTTTATATGGGCAACATGGTTGGAATTTGATTATGTTTCTAGTTACGTGTTCTTATTTTAGCTATACATACGTATACATTTTATGTTATATATTTTTGTGAGTTAGTTATCGAAGTTCCTTACTAATTTCAATAGCATATGAAGGCTAATATGTTGTAGTAAGTCAGTCCGAATACCAGAAAGAAACAACCTTTTTTTAGTGACATAAATGCTGAATATTGTAGTCATGTTATAACTCAATTTTTGGCAATTCTGTGAGAGTAGCAAGGAGAATGGCATGACAATATAGACTAATGATTTGGTGACTTCCATGACAAATCATGCTGCCACCACAATAGATAATTGAGATGATATATTTTTCTTCTAATTTACTAGTGTGTAGCATAAATATGGACATATCATAGAATGAAAAAGCTGAAACTAAACCAGAATGTTATGTTAGGCTTGGGGAAATGGGTGAATTGAAACTTGTTAGTCAAGTTTAGTTGCTTTCCTTTTAGAAATTTTCCTGCATAGGTTTTCAAATTCTTAATCCCTTGAACCTAAATAAATGTTAACACTGCTAGTTTATCACACCATGATGATTGGCCACTGCTTGGTTCTAATATACGTCATTTGTTCAGCGAAAACTTGATTGCCATTATATATTAGGTTTTGTAATTTTGATGATTCTTATTTTCGCATTGTAGAAATATTGTCCTAGCAACAAATTTTGCCGAGAGTATCATCACCATAGATGGTGTTGTGTATGTCATAGACTGTGGTAAAACAAATGGGACCAGCTATGATGCTTTAAATAAGCTAGCATGTCTGTTATCATCAACGATTTCAAAGGCTTTAGCTCATCAGGTATTGAAGTAGTAATTCATCATCTTTATCCCCTTGCAGATGATGTTTAATGCTCAAAATGAAACATTTATTTTTTTATATAACCGGAGCTTGCCACTATTGCTGAATCTTTTATTTGATAAATTTGCTTGACTTTACTGCCCCCTTACTGCACTTTATATAATTACTCTTACTTTGTAACTCAAGGTCAAAGAGAGAGTGCTAATGGGTTTATCATTTCAGAGACGTGCCGTGCAAGTATAGTGCAAGCTGGATTATGTTATAGTATGTTATAGGGTGCTAACGGCTTATTGCAGGTCTTACCATGTATTGGGCTGATCTATTTTTCTTCTTATATAGTAATATTGAATGAGTGTATGGCTTATTGCAGGTCTTACCATGTACTAGGTTTGGTTGTGCCATCATCCGAGACATTAGTGGTGTCTAGAATTGTGGTCCTAAAACGTGTGGCCATGATGTAAGTTTCGCTTCTAACCTATTTCAAGTAGTTTCAAAATCATGCTCGTTTATATGTCATCATTTTCCCCCAGTATTAGTTACTTTAATTAAGTGAATATTTAGTCTTTCTGATGTATTTGGGATTGGGCTTGGTGAACTAATGTTAGAAAAAACATTTATTTTTTGGTAGTTATACTCTCTCTAAAAGTAAAGTGGGCTAGCTGCCAATTTGGGCCAGCAACAAAAAACAATTAGTAGATAATTCAGCTGAGGAGTAACGCATCATGTGGCTTGAAACCGGTGAAGCCCAACTATTTCCAAAATTTTAAGCGAAACCAAGAATCTCCAGGTAACTATTTATTCCATTCATGTCTCTGTCTACACCTACACTGCTCATTATTTGTTTGAGTAGTAGTTTTTTGTTTGAATAGCATTTTTCGGTTGAATATCCGCGTAAAATGTTTGTTGGTTAACTAATATGTGTCACGTAATCTATATACTACCATGGTTACAAATAGAATAACACTATTATAAATCTCCTATACATGAGGAACACTACATGACACATCGAATTAGCTAGAATGAAGTTGTTATAGAACCATTTGTCTTAATTTTGGGCATTTCAAACCAATGTAAAACACATTAAAGATAAACGTAGATAACAACTTACAATTAAGCAATGCTAAAATAGTTAACAGTGGATTTCATAAACCAAAACGTAAAAACATAAATAATAGCAACCAGAATACTAAACAAAGACGTTAAACAAAGTTCCACAAGACATTTATTTGGAATAGATGAACAATGTCAATTATTTCTAAACTGGAAAGATCCCTTCAAAATACTTCAGTGTAGATCTAACTGTGATTGGGTGTGGCATTCCTAGGTCTCGCCATGCTCTCCTCACCAATAGATTTCTAGTGCCATGTTGAGTGTCATATTCTGTCAACATAAGCTCTTGGTACCTGTAATTGACGAGTAAATCTCTTTCCTTTGAATTGTTCACCAACAAAATTAGGTTATCATCCACAAATAGTATCGGATTTTCCCTGATGCTTCGACTCGCAAACCTATAGTATTGATGTAATGTTTTGTTTCCACTGGCGTCCTCATTCAAGTGCCAAATTGATGCGACATAACCAAATTCATTGTGTGTATGAGCAAGGAGTGCAACTTTCTCGTTGTGGGTTAGTAAATTGTGAACCGTATATGTTGCACCTACTAGAATAGACACCTCGCTAAAAGATTCATCTTCGACACTGTAACATAAAACAGACTTGGGTGTAGCATAACTATCTCCTGTACCAGTAATCCAATATGCATGACCATTAAGGAAAACAGAGTTAGAGTCAATTTTTTCTACACCAGGAAGACAATTAACACAGTGAAACCATGTAGAACTCCTTGAACAATATCTAGAGAAAAAAACATAGGCATCAGCTATGTCCCTTTTGCACATATGAATGATGTTGAAAGTATCTGTGCTTGGGACATGACCGAAACCATATACTGGAAAATATGATCTACCATGGTCCCTGTGGGGGTCCGAAATTTTTCTAGATCATTGTGTTGTTGGATTCCATACTAGAAGTCTTGTGTCATCTTGTCCATGGGAGAACTTAAAACATATGATCCCGTTTGACACTCCCACAATACGAAACCACCCTTCGATGCCAACTCCGAAAGGCTGCTGAACATGAACTTCTTCTCCGGAAGCAGCATCCACTACAAGAGATGTTGATCTAACACCTTCTGCCTTCGCATGTGTTGTATGCACGTTTCTGGTTGGCTAAGGCGTCGGAGCCAGAATTTATTCAAGCACATACATCTCCCTACAACTTTGGCACTACTTTGCAAGAAGATTTCCTACAACAGTTCATCCAGAATAACTGGCAACGGAAGATAATTTTGTTGGAATTTAGTCATTTTTCTTGAGCCTCGTTTGGTAGTCTTGGTTTTTGGAATGTTTATGTTTGGTGTAGTTTATTTTGTTGAAGTCTCTGGTTCGCTTATAAGTAATGAACTTCAATTTCTCTAACTTATTAATTGTGTGATATGTTTTGTCAAATGAGAATTTGAAATGGAAGAATATTGTGTTTACCGGCGTCATTGTAACCAGATTGAACTAGGTGTTGTATTCCATTAAAAGTTGCTCCTCAATCAAAGCCTTGGCTATGCTTGCTAATAAATTATGTGGGAGTTCCAAAATTCTACTTTTCTCTGATTCTTTGTTTATCTAATTTAAAATTAGAATTAGCCTCCAATCTTTTGTTGTATAGTGAAAAGACGTGCGAACCCAATCCTTGTGTGCAGAAAGTGTTTTTATCTTATCTTGCTAACAAAGTCTCTATGCGTAATTACATTATCTAGGTAATTGAGTGAGTCATCGTTTACGTATCAACTTGATTTCCAATATTTTTCCCCTTATCACAGCATTAGAACCCCTCATCCTAAAGAACACCATGTTAGTCACAAATTAATCTTGTCACACCAGATTTAATCATTTCTGCAGTTTCTGCATAAATTTTTTAAACAATTACCCAGTTCTTAAAAATGATGTTAACACTTCCATGTTTTTAACCCTGTGGCCATACAAATACCAAACTCAAATCTTGCAAATGAAAAATATTTTTTGGTTTAATTTATAAACAAATAATTAATGGAAGTTTAAAATTCTTCTGATGATAGATTTGTCTAACTGTTAATATAACCAAATACCTGTATAATCCGAAATATATAACCCATATATACAATCACAAAACCACAATTCAAAAGACATAATTTACATTAAATTAAACAAATTTATGAAACAGAATACTAACATGTCCAACCAGAACTAAATATCTACACATAACATGGCCACCGAAAATTTATTACAAAATATAACTGCACTCAGATACCAAAAAACAAAAAACAAAAAACTTAGTTCTATTCTTTCCTATGATGGTGGTGTTCTCTGGTTCACAGACGAATCCGAAGAGTCAGACGATGAAGTTCTTCGGTATCTCCTACTAGATCCTGCTACTGCCACTACCCCTCCCCCTACTGATGGAGGTTTATCCTGTAATAATTTTGACAAAATTATCCTTCATGAATGAAAAATAAAAGACCGTAAATTTAATTAACTAAGTACAGGAATTATTGTTACCCTGACTCCTGAGAACGCGGTGGTCGACCTTGTTGCCTCCCACGCTGCAGGCGTAATAACCGTTCGGTCTCGAACGCAGCCAGCTGTGCGTCCTTGTTGAAGTGAGCCTTGCATCGGTCCGCTAGCCAATTTTTTATTTGGCCAGGCAAGACGTTGGAGGCATATATCTCCTCAACCGCGCTGGGCTTTTCTTCCTTATGAGTACTGTCCCATGCAAGCATGTAGAAGATACCCCAACCAACATAACTCAGTTCCATAATAAGCAGTGGAGTTTCTCGATAGAGAGATCTTATCCTGCCTATGTCTGATGCTTTGATTATATACTTGTTACCCTCTCTCTTTGGGTGGATATGAAGACAGTTGTCCTGTCTGTCTATGAAGTAGAGATCACTGGTCGTGAAGAAGGAGAAGTGTCGTACAATGTGCTGTGGAAACCGTACATCTTCCTACATTAACAAAAACAAAATTAAATGTTACATATATGTGGAAACCATTAGATACATAAAAGAAAAAGAAGATAAATATGTGGCGTAGGATATAAACTTACATCTGTTTTGAATATGTTAAACAGGAAAGTTTGGTCAGGGCATCTTCTTACGTTCCTAAATGCATTCACGTACCTATCCAACACGATTGAAAAATTCATCAACGTTAAAATGAAAAAAGCATGCAAAGACACGAAACAAAAAATTGAAAAGACGTCAATGTTAAAAACAACAAATCATGCAAAGGCATATGGTGGACGAAATTGTGATCACTATTCTTTGATTTGCATTCATTGTAAAATTATGGAATTTAGAAATTGGCACGAGTGGACACAACTCCGTTCAACTAACCAGCAAGTGTACTGGGTCGTCCAAGTAATAAACCTTACGCGAGTAAGGGTCGATCCCACAGAGATTGTTGGTATGAAGCAAGCTATGGTCACCTTGCAAATCTCAGTTAGGCAGATTAAAATGGTTTATGGGTTTTCGAAAATAGAAATAAGAAAATAAATAATAAAAGGGGTAAAATACTTATGCAGATTCATTGGTGGGAATTTCAGATAAGCGAATGGAGATACTGTATGGCTCAAGAATGCCTGCTTTCCCACTGCTTTAACTCAATCCTTCTTACTCTTTTCCATGGCAAGCTGTGTATAGGGGTTCACCATCAGCGGTGGCTACTTTCAATCCTCTCGGGAAAATGATCCTATGCGGCTGTCACTCGCACGGCTAATCGTCTGGAGGCATCACCCATGGTTGATGGCTACATCCCATCCTCGCAGTGAAAACTACGCTCACGCACTCTGTCACAGCACGGCTAATCACTGGTTGGTTCCTGCGCCTACTGGAATAGAACCCCTTGATTCTTTTGCGTCTGTCACTAACGCCCAGCACTTGCAAGTTTGAAGTACGTCACAGTCATTCATTACCGGAATCCTACTCGGAATACCACAGACAAGGTGAGACCTTCCGGATTCCCAGGATCCTACTCGGAATACCACAGACAAGGTGAGACTTTCCGGATCCTCATAAATGCCGCCATCTATCTAGCTTATACCACGAAGATTCTGTTGGGGAATCTAAGAGATACACATTCAAGCTCTGTTGCATGTAGAACGGAAGTGGTTGTCAATCACGTGCGTTCATAAGTGAGAATGATAATGAGGGTTACTTATCATCACATTCATCATGTTCTTGGGTACGAATGAATATCTTGGAATAAGAATAAGAGAGATTTGAATAAAAGAAAATAGAATTGCATTAATACTTGAGGTACAGCAGAGCTCCACACCCTTAATCTATGGTGTGCAGAAACTCCACCGTTGAAAATACATAAGCAAAAGGTTCAGGCATGGCCGAATGGCCAGCCCCCATGGTCTAAGAACTATGCGTTCAAAGATCTGATCCTAAGATCTAAAGTGATCAAAAGATATCTAATACAATAGATAAATGTTCTATTTATAATAAACTAGCTCCTAGGGTTTACATGAGTAAGTAATTGATGCATAAATTCACTTCCGGGGCCCACTTGGTGTATGTTTGGGCTGAGCTTGATCAATCCATGAGCTGAGGCTTCTCTTGGAGTTGAACTCCGAGTTATGACGTGTTTTGGGCGTTCAACTCCGGATCATGACGTTTTTCTGGCGTTTAACTCCAGACAGCAGCTTGTACTTGGCGTTCAACGCCAAGTTACGTCGTCAATCTTCGAATAAAGTATGGACTATTATATATTGCTGGAAAGCTCTGGATGTCTACTTTCCAACGCCGTTGAGAGCGCGCCAATTGGAGTTCTGTAGCTCCAGAAAATCCATTTCGAGTCAGGGATGTCAGATTCCAACAGCATCAGCAGTCCTTTTGTCAGCCTTCTTCAGAGTTTTGCTCAAGTCCCTCAATTTCAGCCAGAATTTACCTGAAATCATAGAAAAACACACAAACTCATAGTAAAGTCCAGAAATGTGAATTTAACATAAAAACTAATGAAAACATCCCTAAAAGTAGCTCAAACTTACTAAAAACTATATAAAAACAATGCCAAAAAGCGTATAAATTATCCGCTCATCACAACACCAAACTTAAATTGTTGCTTGTCCCCAAGCAACTGAAAATCAAATAGGATAAAAGAAGAGAATATACTATAAATTCCAGAATATCAATGAATATTAATTTAATTAGATGAGCGGGTCTTGTAGCTTTTTGCTTCTGAACAGTTTTGGCATCTCACTTTTTCCTTTGAAGTTCAGAGTGATTGGCGTCTCTGGGAACTCAGAATTTCGGATAGTGTTATTGACTTTCCTAGTTAAGCATGTTGATTCTTGAACATAGCTACTTATGAGTCTTGGCCGTGGCCCTAAGCACTTTGTTTTCCAGTATTACCACCGGATACACAAATGCCACAGACACATAACTGGGTGAACCTTTTCAGATTGTGACTTAGCTTTGCTAGAGTCTCCAGTTAGTGGTGTCCAGAGCTCTTAAGCACACTCTTTTGCTTTGGATCACGACTTTAACCACTCAGTCTCAAGCTTTTCACTTGGACCTTCATGACACAAGCACATGGTTAGGGACAGCTTGATTCAGCCGCTTAGGCCTGGATTTGATTTCCTTGGGCCCTCCTATCCATTGATGCTCAAAGCCTTGGATCCTTTTTTTACCCTTGCCTTTTGGTTTTAAGGGCTATTGGCTTTTTCTACTGCTCCTTCTTTTTCTTTCTATTTTTTTTCGCCACTTTTTTTTTTCGCAAGCTTCCTTTTTCACTGCTTTCTCTTGCTTCAAGAATCAATTTCATGATTTTTTTCAAATCATCAATAACATTTCTCTTTGTTCATCATTCTTTCAAGAGCCAACAATTTTAACACTCATAAACAACAAGATCAAAAATATGCACTGTTCAAGCATTCATTCAGAAAACAAAAAGTATTGCCACCACATCAATATAATTAAATTAAATTCAAGGATAAATTCGAAATTCATGTACTTCTTGTTCTTTTGAATTAAAACATTTTTCATTTAAGAGAGGTGAAGGATTAATGGATTTTATTCATAGCTTTAAGGCATGGTTACATACTAATGATCATGAAATAAAGACACAAAACATAGATAAACATAATACTAAAAACCGAAAACAGAAAGAAATAAAGATCAAGGAATGAATCCACCTTTAGTGGCGTCTTCTTCTTGAAGGACCAACAATGTCCTTAAGCTCTTCTATGTCCCTTCCTTGCCTTTGTTGCTCCTCCCTCATTGCTCTTTGATCTTCTCTTATTTCTTGGAGAATGATGGAGTGTTCATGATGTTCCACCCTTAATTGTTCCACATTATGGCTCAAATCTTCTAAGGAGGTGTTGAGTTGCTCCCAATAGTTGTTGGGAGGAAAGTGCATTCCTTGAGGCATCTCAGGAATTTGTTGATGGTGAGCTTCCTCATGCATTTCTTGAGGGCCGTGAGGAGCTTCTCTTGCTTGCTCCATCCTTTTCTTGGTGATGGGCTTGTCTTCTTCAATGGAGACATCTCCTTCTATGATAACTCCAGCTGAGTAGCATAGATGGCATATAAGGTGAGGGAAGGCTAGCCGTGCCATGGGTGAGGACTTGTCGGCTATTTTGTAGAGTTCATTGGAGATGACCTCATGAACCTCTACTTCCTCTCCAATCATGATGCTATGGATCATGATGGCCCGATCCACAGTAACTTCAGATCGGTTGCTAGTAGGAATGATGGATCTTTGGATGAACTCCAACCATCCTCTAGCCACAGGCTTGAGATCCAGTCTTCTTAGTTGAACTGGCTTGCCTTTGGAGTCTATTCTCCACTGAGCTCCTTCCACACATATGTCCATAAGGACTTGGTCCAACCTTTGATTAAAGTTGACCCTTCTAGTGTAGGGGCGTTCATCTCCTTGCATCATAGGTAAGTGAAACGCCAACCTCACATTTTCCGGACTAAAATCTAAGTATTTCCCCCGAACCATTGTGATATAGTTCTTTGGATTCGGGTTCATACTTTGATCATGGTTCCTAGTGATCCATGCATTGGCATAGAACTCTTGAACCATCAATATTCCGACTTGTTGCATGGGGTTGGCTAGGACTTCCCAACCTCTTCTTTGGATTTCATGTCGGATTTCCGGATACTCATTCTTTTTGAGCTTGAAAGGGACCTCGGGGATCACCTTCTTCTTTGCCACAACATCATAGAAGTGGTCTTGATGGCTCTTGGAGATGAATCTTTCCTTCTCCCATGACTCGGAGGTGGAAGCTTTTGTCTTCCCTTTCCCTTTTCTAGAGGATACTCCGGCCTTAGGTGCCATTGATGGTAATGGAAAAACAAAAAGCTTATGCTTTTACCACACCAAACTTAAAATTTTGCTCACCCTCGAGCAAGAGAGAAAAGAAGAGTAGAAGAAGAAGAAGAGAATATGGGAGAAATGGGAAGAAGTAGGTTCGGCTATGTGAGAGAAGAAGGGGTTGTGTTGTGTGAAAAATGAAGTAGAAGGGAAGGGTATTTATAGGGAGAGGGAGGGTGGGTATTCGGCCATTTTGGGTGGGAATGGGTGGGAAAGTGAATTTGAATTTTATAAAGGTAGGTGGGGTTTATGGGGAAGAGTGGGTTAATGTGAATGGTGAATGGGGAAATTGGGAAGAGGAATTGAGGTGATTGGTGAAGGTTTTTGGGAAGTGTGATGTGGGAAAGAGTGAAATGAGATTTGGATTAGGAGAGTGTGATTAGGATTAAAAGAAAAAGGTGGGAATATGGTAGGTGGGGGATCCTGTGGGGTCCACAGATCCTGAGGTGATCCTGTGGGGTCCACAGATCCTGAGGTGAAAAGAAATACCATTCCTTCACCATATAGGCATGTAAATTGCCTTCGTGCATCATTCTGGCATTCAAACGCCCATTGGTGCACGTTCTGGGCATTCAACGCCCATGTAATGCATGTTTCTGGCGTTGAACGCCAGTTTCATGCTTGTTGCTGGCGTTTAACGCCAGCTTGTCTCCTCCAGGCACATTCCTGGCGTTCAGCGCCAGGATGTTGCTTGTTTCTGGCGTTCAGCGCCAGAATGGTGCTCTGTTCTGGCGTTGAACGCCAGCCAGATGCATCTTACTGGCGTTGAACGCCAGTCTGCGCTACCTCCAGGGTGAAAATTTTTCTTCTGTTTTTGACTCTGTTTTTTAATTTCTTTGATTTTTTTCGTGACTCCTCATGATCATGTACCTAATAAAACACAAAATAACAATAAAACAAAATAAAATAAAATTAGATAAATAAAATTGGGTTGCCTCCCAACAAGCGCTTCTTTAATGTCAATAGCTTTACAGTGGCTCTCATGGAGCCACAAGGTGATCAGGTCAATTTTAGTGTAGTCCCAACACCAAACTTAGAGTTTGGATATGGGGTCTGAACACCAAACCTAGAGTTTGGTTGTGGCCTCACAACACCAAACTTAGAGTTTGACTGTGTGGGCTCTTCTTGACTCTGAACTGAGAGAAGCTCTTTATGCTTACTCTCTTTTGTCACAGAGGGATGGCCATGTGCCTTAAATACAAGGTAGTCCCCATTTAATTGAAGGACTAACTCACCTCTGTTGACATCTATCACAGCTTCTGCTGTGGCTAGGAAAGGTCTTCCTAGGATGATGCATTCATCATCTTCCTTCCTAGTGTCTAGGATTATGAAATCAGCAGGGATGTAAAGGCCTTCAACCTTTACTAACACGTCCTCTACTATTCCATAAGCTTGTCTCATGGACTTGTCTGCCAATTGTAATGAGAACAAGGCAGGTTGTACCTCAATGATCCCCAGCTTCTCCATTACAGAGAGTGGCATAAGGTTTATCCCTGACCCCAGATCACATAGAGCTTTTTCAAAGCTCATGGTGCCAATGGTGCAAGGTATTAAGAACTTGCCAGGATCTTGTTTCTTTTGAGGTAGAGTTTTCTGAATCCAAGTATCTAGTTCACTAATGAGCAAGGGAGGTTCACTTTCCCAAGTCTCATTACCAAACAACTTGGCATTCAGGTTCATGATAGCTCCTAAGTATTGAGCAATTTGCTCTCCAGTCACATCTTCATCCTCTTCAGAGGAAGAATAGTCTTCAGAGCTCATGAATGGCAGAAGGAGATTTAATGGAATCTCTATGGTCTCTATATGAGCCTCAGATTCTTCTGATCCTTATTAGGAAACTCCTTCTTGCTTGAAGGACGTCCCAGGAGGTCTTCCTCACTAGGATTTTCGTCCTCCTCCTCCTTAGTGCATTCGGCCACTTTGATTAAATCAATGGCCTTGCACTCTCCTTTTGGATTCTCTTCTGTATTACTTGGGAGAATACTAGGAGGAGTTTCAATGACTTTCTTACTCAGCTGGCCCACTTGTGACTCCAAATTTCTAATGGAGGATCTTGTTTCATTCATGAAACTGAAAGTGGCCTTTGACAGATCAGAGACAATATTGGCTAAATTAGAAGTGTTTTGTTCAGAATTCTCTGTCTGTTGCTGAGAAGATGATGGATATGGCTTACTATTGCTCAGCCTATTGCGTCCACCATTGTTAAAGCCTTGTTGAGGCTTTTGTTGATCCTTCCAGGAGAAATTTGGGTGATTTCTCCATGATGGGTTATAGGTGTTTCCATAAGGTTTACCCATGTAATTAACCTCTGCCATGGCAGGGTTCTCAGGATCATAAGCTTCTTCAGAAGCTACCTCTCTAGTACTGTTGGATGCATGTTGCAATCCATTCAGATTTTGAGAGATTATGTTGACCTGTTGAGTCAACATTTTGTTCTGAGCCAATATGGCATTCAGAGCATCAATTTCAAGAACTCCTTTCTTCTGAGGTATCCCATTATTCACGGAATTCCTCTCAGAGGTATACATGAATTGGTTTTTGCAACCATGTCAATGAGTTCTTGAGCCTCTTCAGGCATTTTCTTCAGGTGAATAGATCCACCTGCAGAATGGTCCAATGACATTTTCGAAAATTCAGAGAGACCATAATAGAATATATCTAATAGGGTCCATTCTAAAAACATGTCAGATGGACATCTTTTGGTCAACTGCTTGTATCTTTCCCAAGCTTCATAGAGGGATTCACCATCTTTTTGCTTGAAGGTTTGAACATCCACTCTTAGCTTGCTCAGCTTTTGAGGAGGAAAGAATTTATCCAAGAAGGCAGTGACCAGCTTATCCCATGAGTCCAGGCTATCCTTAGGTTGTGAATCCAACCATATTCTAGCTCTGTCTCTTACAGCAAAAGGGAAAAGCATGAGTCTGTAGACTTCAGGATTAACTCCATTCGTTTTTACAGTCTCACAGATCTGCAAGAACTCAGTTAAAAACTGATAAGGATCTTCAGATGGAAGTCCATAAAACTTGCAGTTTTGTTGCATTAATGCAACTAGTTGAGGCTTAAGCTCAAAGTTATTGGCTCTAATGGCAGGAATGGAGATGCTTCTTCCATCAAACTTGGATGTTGGCTTTGTGAAGTCACCAAGCATTCTCCTTGCATTATTATTATTATTATTTTCGGCTGCCATGTCCTTCTCTTGTTCGAAAATTTCTGAAAGGTTGTTTCTGGATTGTTGTAATTTAGCTTCTCTTAATTTTCTCTTTAGAGTCCTTTCAGGTTCTGGATCAACTTCAACAAGAGTGCCTTTCTCCCTGTTCCTGCTCATATGAAAGAGAAGAAAACAAGAAAAGAAAGAGGAATCCTCTATGTCACAGTATAGAGACTCCTTTATGTTAGTAGAAGAAGAAAGGGGTATAAGAAAGAAGAAGGATGGATTCGGATTTTTGGATGAAGAGAGATGAAGAGAAGTGTTAGTAATTAAATAATTAAATAGAAGAAGAAAAGAGAGGGAGAATTTCGAAAATTAGAGAGGGAAAAAGGGGTTAGTATTTTGGAAAATTAGAGATAAATGTAATTGATAATTTGAAACAATTAATTAACTAAAAAGAATCTTTGAAAAGAGAGAGATATTTTTCGAAAATAGAAGAGGGAAAAGTAGTTAGGTGGTTTTGAAAAAGATAAGAAACAAACAAAAAGTTAGTTAGTTTGAAAAAGATTTTAAAATCAAATTTGAAAAGATAAGAAGATAAGAGTTAGATAAGATATTTTGAAATCAAATTTTGAAAAAGATAAAATTTTTGAAAAAGATAAGATAAAAGATAAAATAAAAGTTTTAACAGAAAGATATTTTGAAAAAGATTTAATTTTTAAAAATTACTTAACTAACAAGAAACTACAAGATAAGATTCTAGAATTTAAAGTTTGAACCTTTCTTAACAAGAAAGTAACAAACTTCAAATTTTTGAACCAATCACATTAATTGTTAGCTTAACTTTCGAAAATTTGATTTAAAGATAAGAAAAAGATTTTGAAAAATATCTTGAAAAAGATTTTTGAAATTTTCGAAAAATAGAAAAAAATGAAAAAGATATAATTTTTGAAAAAGATTTTGAAAAGATAAGATTTTTAAAATTGAAATTTTGACTTGACTTGTAAGAAATAACTAATTTTAAAAATTTTTGACCAAGTCAACCCAAAATTTCGAAAATTTGGAGGGAAATAAGGAAAAGATATTTTTTTTTATTTTTGAAATTTTTAAGATGAGAGAGAAAAACAACAAAAATACTCAATGCATGAAATTTTTAGATCAAAACAATGAATGCATGCAAGAATGCTATGAATGTCAAGATGAACACCAAGAACACTTTGAAGATCATGATGAACATCAAGAACATAATTTTGAAAAATTTTTGATGCAAAGAAAACATGCAAGACACCAAACTTAGAAATCTTTAATGCATGGAAAATATGAATGCAAAAGTGCACATGAAAAACAACAAACAACACAAAACAAGAAATCATCAAGATCAAACAAGAAGACTTGTCAAGAACAACTTGAAGATCATGAAGAACACTATGAATGCATGCAATTTCGAAAAATGCAAGAAAAATTTTAAAAGCATGCAATTGACACCAAACTTAAAAATTAACACAAGACTCAAACAAGAAACATAAAATATTTTTTTATTTTTATGATTTTCTAATTTTTTTGTATTTTTATTTTAATTTTTTTTCGAAAAAAAACATGGTTAGAAAAACGAAAAAGAAAAAGAAAAATTTTGAAAAAGATTTTTGAAAAGAAAATTACCCAATCTGAGCAACAAGATGAACTGTCAGTTGTCCATACTCGAACAATCCCCGGCAACGGCGCCAAAAACTTGGTGGACGAAATTGTGATCACTATTCTTTGATTTGCATTCATTGTAAAATTATGGAATTTAGAAATTGGCACGAGTGGACACAACTCCGTTCAACTAACCAGCAAGTGTACTGGGTCGTCCAAGTAATAAACCTTACGCGAGTAAGGGTCGATCCCACAGAGATTGTTGGTATGAAGCAAGCTATGGTCACCTTGCAAATCTCAGTTAGGTAGATTAAAATGGTTTATGGGTTTTCAAAAATAGAAATAAGAAAATAAATAATAAAAGGGGTAGAATACTTATGCAGATTCATTGGTGGGAATTTCAGATAAGCGAATGGAGATACTGTATGGCTCAAGAACGCCTGCTATCCCACTGCTTTAACTCAATCCTTCTTACTCTTTTCCATGGCAAGCTGTGTATAGGGGTTCACCATCAGCGGTGGCTACTTTCAATCCTCTCGGGAAAATGATCCTATGCGGCTGTCACTCGCACGGCTAATCGTCTGGAGGCATCACCCATGGTTGATGGCTACATCCCATCCTCGCAGTGAAAACTACGCTCACGCACTCTGTCACAGCACGGCTAATTACTGGTTGGTTCCTGCGCCTACTGGAATAGAACCCCTTGATTCTTTTGCGTCTGTCACTAACGCCCAGCACTTGCAAGTTTGAAGTACGTCACAGTCATTCATTACCGGAATCCTACTCGGAATACCACAGACAAGGTGAGACCTTCCGGATTCCCAGGATCCTACTCGGAATACCACAGACAAGGTGAGACTTTCCGGATCCTCATAAATGCCACCATCTATCTAGCTTATACCACGAAGATTCTGTTGGGGAATCTAAGAGATACACATTCAAGCTCTGTTGCATGTAGAACGGAAGTGGTTGTCAATCACGTGCGTTCATAAGTGAGAATGATAATGAGGGTTACTTATCATCACATTCATCATGTTCTTGGGTACGAATGAATATCTTGGAATAAGAATAAGAGAGATTTGAATAAAAGAAAATAGAATTGCATTAATACTTGAGGTACAGCAGAGCTCCACACCCTTAATCTATGATGTGCAGAAACTCCACCGTTGAAAATACATAAGCAAAAGGTTCAGGCATGGCCGAATGGCCAGCCCCCATGGTCTAAGAACTATGCATTCAAAGATCTGATCCTAAGATCTAAAGTGATCAAAAGATATCTAATACAATAGATAAATGTTCTATTTATAATAAACTAGCTCCTAGGGTTTACATGAGTAAGTAATTGATGCATAAATTCACTTCCGGGGCCCACTTGGTGTATGTTTGGGCTGAGCTTGATCAATCCACGAGCTGAGGCTTCTCTTGGAGTTGAACTCCGAGTTATGACGTGTTTTGGGCGTTCAACTCCGGATCATGACGTTTTTCTGGCGTTTAACTCCAGACAGCAGCTTGTACTTGGCGTTCAATGCCAAGTTACGTCATCAATCTTCGAATAAAGTATGGACTATTATATATTGCTGGAAAGCTCTGGATGTCTACTTTCCAACGCCGTTGAGAGCGCGCCAATTGGAGTTCTGTAGCTCCATCCAACAGCATCAGCAGTCCTTTTGTCAGCCTTTTTCAGAGTTTTGCTCAAGTCTCTCAATTTCAGCCAGAATTTACATGAAATCACAGAAAAACACACAAACTCATAGTAAAGTCCAGAAATGTGAATTTAACATAAAAACTAATGAAAACATCCCTAAAAGTAGCTCAAACTTACAAAAAACTATATAAAAACAATGCCAAAAAGCGTATAAATTATCCGCTCATCAGCATACAAATGTGTTTGGAAAAATAGTTTATCATAAAAGCATATTACATTCAGAATGCTTACCGAAATGCTGGCTCCATTCTTGTTTGATAGAAGTTTTGACTAGTTGATGAACTTGATAGGCACGGTGAGAGAAGAAGAACAATTAAATTGTTGGTGCGAAGCGATGTTGGGAAGAAGTAACGTTTAACTTTTAAAGAGGGTTTAGCCAAACGTCGCACGTGGTGGGATAGGAGGTTTGATGAGTAGATTTTTGATGGTTTAGAATTTCTCAAATAAAATCTCGTCGAAGTATAGTTTCTAAACCAAGCAATAATCCTTTCATACAAAACGTTGTTTGTCACTAAAACAAACCCCTAAATTTATAAACCGAAATATTGAACCTCGGGTCATTCTCCCTAGGAATTACAATAAAGTGTCTTGTTATTGGTTGTGAGTTATTTTTGGGGTTTTTGAGATTTTAGACAAGAAATATAAATGGCAAAGGAAATAAACTAACAACTAACAAAGCTCTTGGCAAGATATGAGTACTAAAAATCTTATCCTAGTTATCCTCCTCAATTGTGATGAGAATTGTTCATTGCTCCCACTTAGTTAACCTCTAACCATGGAGGAAAGTCAAGTGGATGAATCTATTTGATTCCTCAAGTCCTAATCAACTCCTAAGGGAGACACTAGCTTTAGAGGCATTCAAATCAATTAGCAACTTCTAATTATCAATCACCAAAGGAATTAGATAACTCAAGAGTCACTAATTACTCAACCAAAGCCAAGAGGAACAAAATCTATACTAAAACTAAAAGAGGCATTTTATCAAACACATAAGAGGCATAAAAGGAAAACATATGAAATCTATAACAAGAATGAAATCTAACAACAATTATTGCAAGGGATTAACAACAACAATTAAAAGAAACACAAGTATTATTGAATTACCTTGAATTGAATTGAAAGAAAAGAGAAGGAACAATAGTAGATCTACAACAAAATACAAGAACAACATAAAGGAAATTACAACAAAATAATAGAGGAACAAGATATAGAAGCAAGGAATTGAAATGTAGAAGTAGAAGAAAGAATGAATGAAAACCTAGATCTAAGAACTAAACCTAATCCTAATCCTAATTCTAGAGAGAAGTGAGAGCTTCTCTCTCTAGAAACTACTTCTAAACTAATCCTAATGAGTGAAAATGAACTAATCTCCCTTTGCTCTTCAATCCTTGGCTTTAAATAGCATCTTTGGCGCCAAAGTTGGTTGGGATTGGGCCACACAACCCTTGAGAATTCGTTAAAGTTGGTTGGGATTGGGCCCCACAACCCTTGAGAATTCGTTGGCCACGTTTCTATTAAAGAATCATAAACCAACAACGACGCGTACGCGCACAACATGCGTACGCGTCCACGGGGTGATTCGCAAGGTGCGCGCAAGCGCCAGGTGCGCGCGCGCGTCCATCGGCGAGTTCAACTTCTTTGACTTTTCATGATTTCTCCACTTTGCATGCTTTCCTCTTTACTCCTTTGATCCATTCCAATCCTTTTCAATCTGAAATTACTAGCAAACACATCAAGTCATCTAGTGAAATCAAAGGTGAATAAAAATCATCAAATTAAGGGTCAAAAAGCATGTTTTCACATCTAAGCACAAATAAGGAGAAAATCACAAAACCATGCTATTTCATTGAATAAATGTGGGTAAAAGGTGATAAAATTCTCTAAAATCAATACAAGATAAACCGTCAAAACAGGGTTTATCATGGTTCAATGGATATCTCGATCTATCCATTAGTATTCAAACCCCCTTAGTAATAAAACCTTTTCGAAAATGTAAACTGATGAATAAATACATAGAATAAATTGTGTCTCGTAATTAAAATTTGTTTAGAATTGGTAAATGAAGTTAAATAACCCTTCGTTGGTATGTGTATCAATAAATTATAATAAGTTTGATTAAAGTTAAATAAACATTAATTATAATAAGTGTATATCTAGTGTTTGTGATTAGCTAACTAATTCGAATAATTATTAGTTAATTGCTTTACAAACTATGGGAAATAATTGAAACAATTTTATCAGTAACAAAACAAAACGTGGGGTTTTGATGAGCGGATAATTTGTACGCTTTTTGGCATTGTTTTTAGTATGTTTTTAGTATGATCTAGTTAGTTTTTAGTATATTTTTATTAGTTTTTAGTTAAAATTCACTTTTCTGGACTTTACTATGAGTTTGTGTGTTTTTCTGTGATTTCAGGTATTTTCTGGTTGAAATTGAGGGACCTGAGCAAAAATCTGATTCAGAGACTGAAAAGGATTGCAGATGCTGTTGGATTCTGACCTCCCTGCACTCGAAGTGGATTTTCTGGAGCTACAGAAGCCCAATTGGCGCGCTCTCAACGGCGTTGGAAAGTAGACATCCTGGGCTTTCCAGCAATATATGATGGTCCATACTTTGCCCAAGATTTGATGGCCCAAACCGGCGTTTAAAGTCACCCTCAGGAATTCCAGCGTTAAACGCCGAACTGGCACCAAAATGGGAGTTAAACGCCCAAACTGGCACTAAAGCTGGCGTTTAACTCCAAGAAGAGTCTCTACACGAAAATGCTTCACTGCTCAGCCCAAGCACACACCAAGTGGGCCCGGAAGTGGATTTTTATGTCATTTACTCATCTTTGTA
Source organism: Arachis hypogaea (assembly GCF_003086295.3). Lineage (NCBI taxonomy): Eukaryota > Viridiplantae > Streptophyta > Magnoliopsida > Fabales > Fabaceae > Arachis > Arachis hypogaea. The sequence goes on along the minus strand of NC_092040.1, from coordinate 68,030,786 downwards.
CACCTTAGGCTACTAGTTCTCTATAAGTAGGACCTTTTACTATTGTATTTGTAGACTTTGGTAGCTATCTTCATTTTTATGCTATCTTAGATCACTGGGAGGCTGGCCTCACGGCCATGCCTAGACCTTGTTCTTATGTATTTTCAACGGTGGAGTTTCTACACACCATAGATTAAGGTGTGGAGCTCTGCTGTACCTCGAGTATTAATGCAATTAGTATTGTTCTTCCATTCAATTCCGCTTGTTCTTGTTCTAAGATATCACTTGTTCTTCAACTTGATGAATGTGATGATCCGTGACACTCATTATCATTCTCACCTATGAACGTGTGACTGACAACCACCTCCGTTCTACCTTCGATTGGGTGAATATCTCTTGGATTCCTGATTGCACGATGCATGGTTGATCGCTTGACAACCGAGTGCTCGCCTGACAACCGAGCCAACCATTCCGTGAGATCAGAGTCTTCGTGGTATAGGCTAGAACTGATGGCGGCATTCAAAGAGAATCCGGAAGGTCTAACCTTGTCTGTGGTATTCTGAGTAGGATTCAATGATTGAATGACTGTGACATGCTTCAAACTCCTAGCAGGCGGGGCGTTAGTGACAGACGCAAAAGAATCGCTGGATTCTATTCCGGCCTGACCGAGAACCAACAGATGATTAGCCATGCTGTGACAGAGCATAGGAACATTTTCACTGAGAGGATGGGAGGTAGCCACTAACAACGGTGAAACCCTTGCATAAGCTTGCCATGGAAAGGAGTAAGAAGGATTGGATGAAGACAGTAGGAAAGCAGAGAGACGGAAGGGAAGGCATCTTCATGCGCTTATCTGAAGTTCCTACCAATGAATTACATAAGTATCTCTATCTTTATCTTTATGTTTTTATGCGTTCATCACCATATCCATCTGAGTTTGCCTGACTAAGATTTACAAGATGACCATAGCTTGCTTCATACTAACAATCTCCGTGGGATCGACCCTTACTCGCGTAAGGTTTATTACTTGGACGACCCAGTGCACTTGCTGGTTAGTTGTGCGAAGTTGTGTAATGCCATGGTATTGAACACCAAGTTTTTGGGGTTCATGACCGGGGATTATGAGAGTTGTGAAAAGTATTGTTCACAATTTCGTGCACCAAGTTTTTGGCGCCGTTGCCGGGGATTGTTGAGTTTGGACGACTGAAGGTTCATCTTGTTGCTTAGATTAGGTATTTTTTTTCTTCAGAATTCTTGAAGATGAATTCTAGAGTTTCATGATGATTTGTTGAAATCTGGCTGGCTGAGAAGCCATGTCTAATCTCATTGGACCGAGGTTTCAACTTATCATCACAAGAGCTTGTTGATTTTTATCAATCTTGCTTTTGGAGCAGTGATCTGCTAAGGCTTGGCTGGCCATTGGCCATGTCTAGTGTTTTGGACCGAAGCTTTCTTTGAAAGCTTGGCTGGCTGTGAAGCCATGTCTAATTCCTGGACCGGAGTCTTAGACTAGCATTGCACTGATTCCTGGAATTCTCATTAAGAATTTTGATATCTTTTTCCATTTAATTTTCGAAAAACACAAAAAAATCAAAAAATCATAAAATCCAAAAATTTCTTGTTTAAGTCTAGTGTCTCATCTTAAGTTTGGTGTCAATTGCATGCATTCATTTATGTGTCTTAAGAATCTTCAAGTAATTCTTGATGATTTTCGTGCTCTGATCTTTAAATTCAATTGACTTGAGTGTTTTATGTGTCTCATATGCATTCTCATTAGTGTCAGTAGTATACAAACTGCTAAGTTTGGTGTCTTGCATGCATTGTTATTTGATTTTTGTTGCATTTTGATTTTTCCTTATTATTAAAAATTCAAAAATATTTTTAATTTGTGTCTTCTCAAGTCAATAATACAGAGAATTGAAGATTCAGAACATACAGCAGAGGAATTACACAGAAAAAGCTGGGCATTCAAAACGCCCAGTGAAGAAGGATAGACTGGCGTTTAAACGCCAGCCAGGGTACCTGGTTGGGCGTTTAACACCCAAAAAGGTAGTGTTTTGGGCGTTAAACGCCAGAATGTGCACCATTCTGGGCGTTTAACGCCAGGATGGCACAAGAGGGAAGATTCTGTTTTTCAATGCAATTTTTTTCAGGTTTTCAAAGTTTTTCAAAATCAAATCTTTTTCAAATCAATTTTTCAATCAAAATCTTTTTCAAAATCAATTTCTTTCCATTTTCAAAGATACTTGCTACCAATTAATGATTTGATTCAACATTTCAAGTATGTTGCCTTTTCTATTGAGAGAGGTTTAATATTTGAATCATATCTTTTCTTGTTAGCCAAGTTTTTAATTTTCAAAATCAAATCTTCTTAAAATGTTTTTCAAATCATATCTTCTCAATCACATCTTTTTAAAACTAATCATATCTTCTTAACCACATCTTTTTCAAAATAGTTTTCAATCAAATCTTTTTAATTTCTAATTTCAAAATCTTTTTCAAAAATCACTTGATCTCTTTCCCACTCTTGGTTTTCAAAAATTAATTAGTGTTTTTCAAAATGTTTTCAAAATTTCTTACTTAATTTTCGAAAACCACTTCCCTCCTTCTCACATCCTTCTATTTATGGACTAACACTATTCCTTAATGCAAAATTCGAACTCCATCTTCTTTGATAAGTTCGAATTTTCTACCTCTGTCTTCTACTTTTCTTTTCCTCTGACACCTAAAGGAGTCTCTATACTGTGACATAGAGGATTCCACATTTCCTTGTTCTCTTCTCTTTCTTATGAGCAGGAGCAGAGACAAAAGCATTCTTGTTGAGGCTAACCCTGAACCTGAAAGGACCTTGAAGCGAAAGCTAAGAGAAGCTAAAGCACAACTCTATTTAGAGGACCTGACCGAATTCTTCAAAGAAGAAGAACTCATGGCAGCCGAAAACAACAACAATGCCAACAATGCAAGGAAGGTGCTGGGTAACTTTACTGCACCTACTCCCGACTTCTATGGGAGAAGCATCTCTATCCCTGCCATTGGAGCAAACAACTTTGAGCTTAAGCCTCAATTAGTTTCTCTAATGCAACAGAATTGCAAGTTTCATGGACTTCCATTGGAAGATCCTCATCAGTTCTTAGCTGAATTCTTGCAAATCTGTGACACTGTCAAGACTAATGGGGTTGACCCTGAGGTCTACAGACTTATGCTATTCCCTTTTGCTGTAAGAGACAGAGCTAGAACATGGTTGGACTCTCAACCTAAAGAAAGCCTGGACTCTTGGGAAAAGCTAGTCATTGCCTTCTTGGCAAAGTTCTTTCCACCTCAAAAAATTGAGTAAGCTTAGAGTGGAAGTCCAAACCTTCAGACAGAAGGAAGGAGAATCCCTCTATGAAGCTTGGGAAAGATACAAACAATTAATCAGAAAGTGTCCCTCTGACATGCTTTCTGAATGGAGCATCATAGGTATTTTCTATGATGGTCTCTCTGAACTGTCCAAGATGTCTTTGGATAGCTCTGCTGGAGGATCTCTTCATCTGAAGAAGATGCCTACTGAAGCTCAAGAACTAATTGAAATGGTTGCAAATAACCAATTCATGTACACTTCTGAAAGAAATCATGTGAACAATGGGACTAGTCAGAAGAAAAGAGTTCTTGAGATTGACACTCTGAATGCCATATTGGCTCAGAACAAAATATTGACTCAACAAGTCAATATGATTTCTCAAAGTCTGTCTGGAATGCAAAATGCACCAAGCAGTACTAAGGAAGCTTCATCTGAGGAAGAAGCTTATAATCCTGAGAACCCTTCAATGGAAGAGGTGAATTACATGGGAGAACCCTATGGAAACACCTATAATCCTTCATAGAGGAATCATCCAAATCTTTCATGGAAGGATCAACAGAGACCTCAACAAGGTTTCAATAACAATAATGGTGGAAGAAACAGGTTTAGCAATAGCAAACCTTTTCCATCATCTTCTCAGCAACAGACAGAGAGTTCTAAGCAGAATACCTCTGACTTAGCAACCATGGTCTCTGATCTAATCAAAACCACTCAAAGTTTCATGACTGAAACAAGGTCCTCCATCAGAAATTTGGAAGGACAAGTGGGTCAGCTGAGCAAGAAAATTACTGAACTCCCTCCTAGTATTCTCCCAAGCAATACAGAAGAAAATCCAAAAGGAGAGTGCAAGGCCATCAACATGGCCGAATTTTGGGAAGAAGAAGAGGCAGTGAATGCCACTGAGGAAGGCCTCACTGGACGTCCACTGACCTCCAATGAGTTCCCCAATGAGGAACCATGGGAATCTGAGGCTCAAAATGAGACCATAGAGATTCCATTGGACTTACTTCTGCCATTCATGAGCTCTGATGAGTATTCTTCCTCTGAAGAGGATGAGTATGTCACTGAAGAGCAAGTTGCTAAATACCTTGGAGCAATCATGAAGCTAAATGACAAGTTATTTGGAAATGAGACTTGGGAGGGTGAACCCCCTTTGCTCACCAAAGAACTGGATGACTTGTCTAGGCAGAAACTACCTCAGAAGAGACAAGATCCTGGGAAGTTTTCAATACCTTGTACCATAGGCACCATGACCTTCAAGAAGGCCTTGTGTGACTTAGGGTTAAGTGTAAACCTCATGCCTCTCTCTGTAATGGAGAAGTTAGGGATATCTGAGGTGCAAGCTGCAAAAATCTCACTAGAGATGGCAGACAATTCAAGAAAACAAGCCCATGGACTTGTAGAGGATGTTCTGGTTAAAGTTGAAGACCATTACATCCCTACTGATTTCATAGTCCTAGAGACTGGGAAGTGCATGGATGAATCCATCATCCTTGGCAGACCCTTCCTAGCCACAGCAAAGGCTGTGATTGATGTTGATAGAGGAGAGTTGATCATTCAAGTGAATGAAGAATCCTTGGTGTTTAAGGCTCAAGGATATCCCTCTGTCATCATGGAGAGGAAGCATGAAGAGCTTCTCTCAAAACAGAGCCAAACAGAGCCCCCACAGTCAAACTCTAAGTTTGGTGTTGGGAGGCCACAACCAAAATCTAAGTTTGGTGTTGAACCCCCACATTCAAACTCTAAGTTTGGTGTTGGGAGGTTCCAACATAGCTCTGAACATTTCTGAGGCTCCATGAGAGTCCTCTGTCAAGCTACTGACATTAAAGAAGCGCTTGTTGGGAGGCAACCCAATGTTATATTTTATCTATTTCCTTTGTTATTTTATTTTTTTTGTAGGTTGATGATCATGAGAAGTCACAAAATCAATGAAAAAAGCAAAAACAGAATAAAAAAAACAGGAAGAAAAATAGCACACCCTGGAGGACGTACCTACTGGCGTTTAAACGCCAGTGAGGTTAGCTGTTGGGCGTTTAACGCCCAGTCTGGCACCATTCTGGGCGTTTAACGCCAGAAAGGGGCACCAGACTGGCGTTAAACGCCAGAAAGGGGCAAGAAGCTGGCGTTAAACGCCAGAAATGGGCACCAGCCCAGCGTTTAATGCCAGAAAAGGCTAAAAACGTGTTTTTGCTTGCCATTTGGTGCAGGGATGACTTTTCCTTGACACCTCAGGATCTGTGGACCCCACAGGATCCCCACCTACCCTACCACTATCTCTCTTCTTCACCCATTCACCAATCACCTCAACACCTCTTCCCCAAAAACCCTTCACCTATCAAATCCCATCTTTCTCTTCACCACTCACATCCATCTTTCATAAAACCCCACCTACCTCACCATTCAAATTCAAACCACTTTCCCACCCAAACCCACCCCCCAAATGGCCGAACCCTACCCTTCCCCCTCTCCTATATAAACCCTCCTTCACTCCTTCATTTTCACACATCCTAAACACCATTTCTCTCCCCTTTGGCCGAACACAAAGCCATTCCCTTCTTCCTCATTTCTTCTTCTCCTACTCTCTTATTTCTTCTTTTGCTCGAGGACGAGCAAACATTTTAAGTTTGGTGTGGTAAAAGCATTGCTTTTTGTTTTTCCATAACCATTTATGGCATCCAAGGCCGGAGAAACCTCTAGAAAGAGGAAAGGGAAGGCAAAAGCTTCCACCTCCGAGTCATGGGAGATGGAGAGATTCATCTCAAGGGTGCATCAAGACCACTTCTATGAAGTTGTGGCCTTGAAGAAGGTGATCCCCGAGGTCCCTTTTTCACTCAAAAAGGGTGAATATCCGGAGATCCGACATGAGATCCGAAGAAGAGGTTGGGAAGTTCTTACCAACCCCATTCAACAAGTCGGAATCTTGATGGTTCAAGAGTTCTATGCCAATGCATGGATCACCAAGAACCATGACCAAAGTGTGAACCCGAATCCAAAGAATTATCTTACTATGGTTCCGGGGAAATACTTGGATTTTAGTCCGGAAAGTGTAAGGTTGGCATTCAATTTGCCCATGATGCAAGGAGATGAACATCCTTACACTAGAAGGGTCAACTTTGATCAAAGGTTGGACCAAGTCCTCACAGTCATATGTGAAGAGGGCGCCCAATGGAAGAGAGATTCAAGAGGAAAGCCGGTTCAATTGAGAAGGCATGACCTCAAACCCATGGCTAGAGGATGGTTAGAGTTTATACAACGCTCAATCATTCCCACTAGCAACCGGTCTGAAGTTACCATAGACCGGGCTATCATGATCCATAGCATCATGATTGGAGAAGAAATAGAAGTTCATGAGGTTATAGCCCAAGAACTCTATAAGGTGGCGGACAAGTCCTCTACCTTGGCAAGGTTAGCCTTTCCTCATCTCATTTGTCACCTCTGTTATTCGGTTGGAGTTGACATAGAGGGAGACATCCCTATTGATGAGGACAAGCCCATCACTAAGAAGAGGATGGAGCACACAAGAGACCCCACTCATCATGAGATCCCTGAGATTCCTCAAGGGATGCACTTTCCTCCACAAAACTATTGGGAGCAACTAAACACCTCCCTAGGAGAATTGAGTTCCAACATGGGACAACTAAGGCTGGAGCACCAAGAACACTCCATCATCCTCCATGAAATTAGAGAAGATCAAAGAATCATGAGAGAGGAGCAACAAAGACAAGGAAGAGACATTGAGGAGCTCAAGCACTCCATAGGATCTTCAAGAGGAAGAAAGAGCCGCCATCACTAAGGTGGACCCGTTCCTTAAATTCCTTGTTCTTTATTTTCCTGTTTTTCGAATTTTAGTGCTTATGTTTGTCTATGTTTGTGTCTTGTGATCATTAGTGTCTTAGTGTCTATGCCTTAAAGTTATGAATGTCCTATGAATCCATCACCTTTCTTGAATAAAAACGTGCTTAATTGAAAAGGAAAGAATTGCATGAATTCTGAATTTTATAATAGTTTAATTATTTTGATGTGGTGGCAATGTTTTTGTTTTCTGAATGTATGCTTAAACAGTGCATATGTATCTTGAATTTGTGGTTCATGAATGTTTGCTCTTGAAAGAATGATGAAAAAGGAGACATGTTATTGAGGATCTGAAAAATCATTAAAATGATTCTTGAAGCAAGAAAAAGCATTTCTATTCAAAAAAAAAAATTCGAAAAAAAAAGAAAAAGAAAAAAAAAATTCGAAAAAAGAGAGAAAAGAAAGAAATAAAGTTGTGATCCAAGGCAATAAGAGTGTGCTTAAGAACCCTGGACACCTCTAGTTGGGGACTCTAGCAAAGCTGAGTCACAATCTGAAAAGGTTCACCCAATTATGTGTCTGTGGCATGTATGTATCCGGTGGTAATACTGGAAGACAAAATGCTTTGGGCCACAGCCAAGACTCAATAAGTAGCTATGTTCAAGAATCATCATACTTTACTAGGAGAATCAATAACACTATCTGGATTCTAAGTTCCTAAAGAAGCCAACCATTCTGAATTTCAAAGGATAGAGTGAGATGCCAAAACTATTCAGAGGCAAAAAGCTAAAAGCCCCGCTCATCTGATTAATACTGATCTTCATAGATGTTTTTGGAATTCATTGCATATTCTATTCTTTTTACCTTATTTGATTTTCAGTTGCTTGAGGACAAGCAACAATTTAAGTTTGGTGTTGTGATGAGCGGATAATTTGTACGCTTTTTGGCATTGTTTTTAGTATGTTTTTAGTATGATCTAGTTAGTTTTTAGTATATTTTTATTAGTTTTTAGTTAAAATTCACTTTTCTGGACTTTACTATGAGTTTGTGTGTTTTTCTGTGATTTCAGGTATTTTCTGGCTGAAATTGAGGGACCTGAGCAAAAATCTGATTCAGAGACTGAAAAGGACTGCAGATGCTGTTGGATTCTGACCTCCCTGCACTCGAAGTGGATTTTCTGGAGCTACAGAGGCCCAATTGGCGCGCTCTCAACGGCGTTGGAAAGTAGACATCCTGGGCTTTCCAGCAATATATGATAGTCCATACTTTGCCCAAGATTTGATGGCCCAAACCGGTGTTCAAAGTCACCCTCAGGAATTCCAGCGTTAAACGCCGGAACTGGCACCAAAATGGGAGTTAAACGCCCAAACTGGCACTAAAGCTGGCGTTTAACTCCAAGAAGAGTCTCTACACGAAAATGCTTTACTGCTCAGCCCAAGCACACACCAAGTGGGCCCGGAAGTGGATTTTTATGTCATTTACTCATCTCTGTACACCTTAGGCTACTAGTTCTCTATAAGTAGGACCTTTTACTATTGTATTTGTAGACTTTGGTAGCTATCTTCATTTTTATGCTATCTTAGATCACTGGGAGGCTGGCCTCACGGCCATGCCTAGATCTTGTTCTTATGTATTTTCAACGGTGGAGTTTCTACACACCATAGATTAAGGTGTGGAGCTCTGCTGTACCTCGGGTATTAATGCAATTACTATTGTTCTTCCATTCAATTCCGCTTGTTCTTGTTCTAAGATATCACTTGTTCTTCAACTTGATGAATGTGATGATCCGTGACACTCATCATCATTCTCACCTACGAACGTGTGACTGACAACCACCTCCGTTCTACCTTCGATTGGGTGAATATCTCTTGGATTTCTGATTGCACGATGCATGGTTGATCGCCTGACAACCGAGTGCTCGCCTGACAACCGAGCCAACCATTCCGTGAGATCAGAGTCTTCGTGGTATAGGCTAGAACTGATGGCGGCATTCAAAGAGAATCTGGAAGGTCTAACCTTGTCTCTGGTATTCTGAGTAGGATTCAATGATTGAATGACTGTGACGTGCTTCAAACTCCTAGCAGGCGGGGCGTTAGTGACAGACGCAAAAGAATCGCTGGATTCTATTCCGGCCTGACCGAGAACCAACAGATGATTAGCCATGCTGTGACAGAGCATAGGAACATTTTCACTGAGAGGATGGGAGGTAGCCACTAACAACGGTGAAACCCTTGCATAAGCTTGCCATGGAAAGGAGTAAGAAGGATTGGATGAAGACAGTAGGAAAGCAGAGAGACGGAAGGGAAGGCATCTTCATGTGCTTATCTGAAGTTCCTACCAATGAATTACATAAGTATCTCTATCTTTATCTTTATGTTTTTATGCGTTCATCACCATATCCATCTGAGTTTGCCTGACTAAGATTTACAAGATGACCATAGCTTGCTTCATACTAACAATCTCCGTGGGATCGACCCTTACTCGCGTAAGGTTTATTACTTGGACGACCCAGTGCACTTGCTGGTTAGTTGTGCGAAGTTGTGTAATGCCATGGTATTGAACACCAAGTTTTTGGGGTTCATGACCGGGGATTATGAGAGTTGTGAAAAGTATTGTTCACAATTTCGTGCACCAGGTTCCATTTTATAAACGCATAAGAATTGCAATTAAGTCAATATAATTTTCAGCATACCAGCTTAGGCTTTGTTTGGATATAGAAAAGAAAATAGAAGGAAAGAAAATAAAAGGAAGGGAAATGGGAGGAAAGAAAATAGAAGCAAAAGTATAGTTATTTATGTGTTGTTTGGATGAAGAGAAAATAAATAGAAAGAAGGGAGAAAGAAAAATTTCTTTCGTTTCGATAAGAAGAAAAGTGAGAAGAAAGAAAATCATAATGGTATAAAATTACATTAATGCCTTTGTAATAAAATAAAGTATAAATATTTTTATTTATTTATGTTTTATTGTATTTTATGAATATTATAAAATATTATAATTTTATAAATTATTTATCTAATACATATATAATGTTTAAATGTGAATCTTTATTATAATAATGTATTAAAACTATTAAAACTAAATTTATATTAATAATTATTACTAATAATAGAATTAGGGGTAATATTGTAAATACACCAAAAGTTATATTTTTCTTTTTGTTTTCATGCTTCTAACGGATGGAAAAAATTTTTAATGGGACCCACACCAAAATTTTCTTTCCTTCCCATTTTTTTTTGGTATCCAAACAAAGGAAAATGAATTTCTCCACTCATTTTCTGTCCACCACTTTTCTTTCCTCTTATTTTTCCTAAAACCAAACATAGTGTTAAAAAATAAGTGGGTTTTTTTTATGAGATTTGGGCCAACAAGTTCGATGTTGATATGTACTCGTATTTTTTTCCTAATCACTAAGTGCAGTACAAAATCCAAACATAAAAAGTAAATTAAAGGACTTTGGGCTTGGTTGGGTTGGGCTGTGGAAGTAAATCCTTCTGTTGCTTTGGGTTGGGTTGGTTGCGTGGACCAGAGCCAAGTCCAACAAAACAAAAACGTAAATAACTGCAAATAACATAATCCAAATAACTTGTTGCAAGCATTAAGGTATTTAAAGTTACGACCAAAAAAAATTATTAAAGGTCTAACTGAGTTTAACACAATTATTTGTAGGGCTTAGGTATGAATAACTCAGAACATATTTCCTTTCCCATTAACCAATCTGTCTTCTTTCTTACATATTTCATTATAGTATGTCTTTGCTGCCTCAATAACTTCCTGGGATTTCAGATTGAACGGATTCATCACTAGATCAATAGCCAGCCGCAATCTTGTGCTATCATTTATGTAAGTTCTAAAAACTCAGATGTTGAGTAAGATTTTAAGAGAGTATACCAAATCATTAACGAAATATTTTGGTAAGTACCTTTATATTGTAGTTTCCCTTCCACTGGCACTCCCTCATCCAGGTTGTCACCCAAACTCTACAATCATTCCTTTCATATTAAAAAACCGTTTGTTATAATATATAACAGGGTTAAATTCTTAGGGAACATGATCATAGCATATGGAATGAGACTGTAAAAAATAATATCATCCTTATCGAATGCTGGAAGGAAAAGCATTGTATAGCACTATAACAACATCACTTTCTACGCGGTCTACTTAAGTTGTGCCAAAGAAAAAAATTTACATCACAAATTAGTAAAATTATTGATGTGTCGCACTAATTTAGAAATCAACCAGAAAAAAATTATACGGTTTCTTACGAGTCATCCTTCTGCTCCCCAATTTCTGCAGGGTGTATTATAGGATAATCTGAAATTACTGGTCTATGTGTAGTCTGATTAGCATAGAAGGTCGAGTCATCAAGCATCTCCTCAATAAACAGTGCCTGTAATCATTGTAAATTTTATTTAATGTGTCAACTCCACACCAGTTCTGAAGTTAGAATCGTTATTTCTGCTTGTATGAAAATCTAAATCAGTACCATTAGCTTCGCACAACGACGGCGCCTGGTTCTGCTCCAGACCGATGGCTTAGAATCTAGTAATATCAGGTGTCTTTTTTCAACATCAATTACAAGCAGGTACCAGTGCATGTTATCCTCGTTCATTGGAACAAAAATCTAACATAGATACACACACAAGTTATATTGGACTATGCATTTTGTGCTGACCGTAACATATACTTTGAATGGTAACTAAGAAGCTTACCTTGCATAATGTTTCAAACTCTCTCATGTATTCGTCAGCGTAATAGTGTTTCAAAGTCTTCGGCAAATGAGTCCAGTTAAGGGCAAATTGCTGAAATTTGAGTTTACATGGTTTAAAATAGGATCAGTGGAAACCATGCAATGGAAAATGTGTATGGTTTGCACTCACAGAAAATGTTGTGGGTAAAAACCACATGCAGGGAAACCTGGTGTCTTGGCATGCATCAGACATGAGCATGCTTGATGCCAGGTTAATTATCTGGTAAATTATTCGTTATTTGAAGGCCAAAAAGAACAAACATAAACTGTTATGACCTTCATATAACTACTTTATACAGTCGCAATTTCATTTACGAAGTTACATAAGGCTAATGACAAAAAATCCATACCTCATCCACCAATGGTTTGTTTGGTAGTAGAGTATACATGACTCTCCTATTAGCGTGCCATAAGTTTGTCTGTGAGATTATCTCTGAATTTAATTCTACATCTTCCTGATCTGAACCAAAGACGTAGGTGACGACTGAAAGTTCATCCTTGCATAATTCCATATCAGCTAGTGGACGGAAAAGAACAGGCGTCCACTGATAAAATGATCACTCACCCGTTAGTTATTAATACATAATAATAACAACAAAACTTCAAGGATTAGTAAGGATGATATAACCCACCGCATGTATCTTTGGGAACTCCTTTCTTAGTGGCAACTTACGGTCAGCCAGGTTGAAATAGCTAACATATACAGCTTTGTCTAAGCTACTAGGTATAACTGATTCTATATCGGCTTTCCTACCAGTTCCATCATCACAAAACAAATTGCGGCGAATAACATAATCAGCTGGCGTTGTTTGTTCACACTTCGGAGATATTGAACAACACTTTGGTTCTGTTTGCAGAATTGAATCGGCGGCTTCATGAATGTTGGACATGTTGGATTGAATCTTTTTTTATGAATCTAGAGTCCTCTCAGCAGTACCTGATGGCATACTAAATCCACTCATTATCACTGGCATCACTATAGGGCTGAAGTTATCGGCCAGAGGATTGCGAAGATTAATCATTTGTGGCATTGTTCCGAACAAAGGATAACAAGTCTTGGTCTAGGAAGCAATCAGGTTTGAAAGTGTATTCATCATCGTTGACATTTGCAATACCACATCTTTTAGTGACCCTTCTAGGATGGTACTTTTACCTAATTCCTCGCCAATTTCTTTACCGGATCCACCGTTAAAATTTACATGTAGTCGCTGGTCATGCATGGTGCTTCCGCGGAGACTGTGAGAAACAAAACACATAACATTTACAAGTTGTAGTTGAAATCGATTTAAATGGACATGAAAAAACATGTTTTTTTTCACTTGGATGACAGTTCTATCACTTCCATATCGATAACCTTTCTTGAGATTTTTATACTCTGTTCTTTTCTAGCTTCATTGTCTCCCTTTTCTATTTTCTGTGTTGAGCGTCTCTTTTCTCTAGCAGCCATTGGGTGTTTTAGTTGTTTATATTTTAAAAAAACATGAAAAATATTGCAACATGTACACTTAATGAGTTGCCCTCCACTACCAACCACAATTTCTAAAAAGAATAACAAACATGGTATGTTGTCCCTACTATTCAAAGGAGTTCTAACAGCTGATTGATATTTGGTAGTAGACCTAAGACCTCTAATATATGAAGCAACTTACCTATCCATATTATAGTCATAACGTTTTGCCAATATTTAATTTATTCAAAACTCTATTCTCTGATTGGCAAGACAGAAGCCTCCATCTTTTGGAACTAGTTGTTGTTATTCAGCTCAATAGTCAATATATTGATGTATTCAAAGCTAATATAAATTTTCCAATAACTGACTATTATTTATTTTCATAAACCAATATGTTAACTAAAGATTGATTTTAATTTTAATTTTCATAATGAATGCTTCTCTCCATGAATTTTAATCAATTAATTCTCATTATGTACGATACTCGTATAACAGAATTCTGTTTGTTGCTATCTCTCATTATCACACACACGGTCAAAGATTTAGTCCACAACAAAGTTTAATGAGACGGCTAAACACTCGAAAAAGCTTACTTTGAAAAATCATACACGTATTAGGTCAATAACTCGAGAAAAGGGTATATATTCTTTTTCATTTCCTATGAGTTATATTCTTTTTCATTAATTATGTGTATTACATTACCTGTCTCCCACACAATTCTTTAATTTCTCGTTTGTCACGGACACTCATTATGTAATTTATTGCCTAATGACTTTTTTACTTTCCAGCTTTTAGCCGTCTCCTATAACTTATAGTAAACTTAACTACCCATACCTCATAGCAACACACTTCCACCCCCCAAAGAAAATAACGAAACTAGAGGTTTTAGGTTGTGTGTTAGTATAATATGTGTTTAGTGTATAATCAACCAATAATTATTTAAATTAGGATTAGAGGTTATTCAATCCATTGAGTAATAATAAAAGACGATAGTTTTTCTTTTTAAGAATTTATACACATTTTACTCGTCTCTGTGAAAATTTTTTAATTAGCATACATAATTGAATATTTAAAAACTATAATAGCCCAATGTTGTATATATGATCAAATTATGGGAACTATTTTATAAAATTACGATATTTCTAGTGACGAGTATTATTAAGAACCCATATTAGTTGGCGGGACGGGCTGTGTGTTCCGTTGATAGGAAGACGAGGAGCGTCATTAAATAGTGAATGTCTGAAACTAAACCGCTGAACATGAACCGTTGATGATGCACCCTTAACTGGAAGGAACTAGCCCTAAACCACGCAACCATAAAACCTCAACCCTAAACTGTAAATCGCAAAAAGTAAACCGTAAACTAGTATACCATAGATAGTAAACGGGATAACCATGAACCGTAGAAGGCAAACCGTAAACAGAAAACCGTGAAGTCTACGCATTTAATCGGAAACCGCATACCTTAAACTGCTGAACATGACACGTACATGGTGAACCCTAAACTGGAAGGAACTAACCCTAAACGACACAGCCGTAAAACCATAACAGTTAACCGTTAATCTTTACCTAAACGCACTTGACCATTAAGTACTAGACAGTACTGACTAAATCGTAAGCTCTAAACCAGTATACCACAGAAAGTAAACTGGGAACTGTAATCCGTAGAAGGTAAACCGTAAATAGAATGAAGTGAACTCTACGCATTGAATCGGAAACCGCATACATTAAACCGCTGAACATGACACGTATATGGTGAACCCTAAACCGGAAGGAACTAACCCTATACCACGAAAGAAAACAACGAAACTAACAACTAACTATTAGTAATGTGTTTGGAACCTTTTTAGTATAATTGATAGTAGCATAACATTGAAACTATTCACTATAAAATTGGAACCATTCACTCGAAGACCTTATACCGAGTCACTAAACAGTACATATTTAACCGTACGCATTAAACCAAAAACCGCCAAACCATAAACCATAAACCATACGCATAAAACCATTCACTAGAAGACACAACGACCAAACCGTGAACCCTAAACCGTACACATTGAACCGAAAACCATCAAACCATAAACCATAGGCACGAAACCATTCACTATAAGGCATAACGACCAAACCGTGAACCCTAAACCATACACGTTGAACCGAAAACAGCCAAACCATAAACCATAAGCACGAAACCATTCACTATAATACCTAACGACCAAACCGTGAACCCTTAATCGTACACATTGAACCGAAAACCGCCAAACCATAAACCATAGGCACGAAACCATTCATTATAATACCTAACGGCCAAACCGTGAACCCTAAATCGTACACATTAAATCGGAAACCGCCAAACCAAAAACCATAGGCACGAAACCATTCACTATAAGACCTAACGACCAAACCGTGAACCCTTAACCGTACACATTGAATCGGAAACCGCCAAACCATAAACCATAGTCACGAAACCATTCACTATAATACCTAACGACCAAACCGTGAACCCTAAACCGTACACATTGAACTGGAAACCACCAAACCATAAACCATAGGCACGAAACCATTCACTATAAGACCTAACGACCAAACCGTGAACCCTAAACCGTACACATTGAACAGGAAACCACCAAACCATAAACCATAGGCACGAAACCATTCACTATAATACCTGACGACCAAACTGTGAGGCCTAAACCGTACACATTGAACCGAAAACTGCCAAACCGTAAACCATAGGCACGAAACATTCACTATAATACCTAATGACCAAACCGTGAACCCTATACCGTACACATTAAACCGGAAACCGCCAAACCATAAACCATAGGCACGATACCATTCACTATAAGGCATAACGACCAAACCGTGAACCCTAAACCGTACACATTGAACCAAAAACTGCCAAACCATAAACAATAGGCACGAAACCATTCACTATAAGGCATAACGACCAAACTGTAAACCGTAAATCGTACACATTGAACCCAAAATCGCCAAACCATAAACCATAGGCATGAAACCATTCACTACAATACCTAACGACCAAACCGTGAACCCTTAACCATACACATTGAACCAGAAACCACCAAACCATAAACCATAGACACGAAACCATTCACTATAATAACTAACGACCAAACCGTAAACCCTAAACCGTACACATTGAACCGGAAACTGCCAAACCGTATACCATAGGCACGAAACCATTTACTTTAAGACGTACTCACTAAACCGTACATATTGAACCGTACGTATTGAACCAGAAACCGCCAAACCATAAACCATAAGCACGAAACCATTAACTATAAGTCCTAATGATGAAACCGTGAAAACTAAACCGTACCCATTGAACCGAAAACTGCCAAAAAGTAAATCATAGGCGCGAAACCATTCACTCTAAGACGTACTCACTAAACCGTACACATTGAACCGTATGCATTGAACCAGAAACCGCCAAACCATAAACCATAGGCATGAAACCATTAACTATAAGACATAACGACCAACCATGACACCTAAACTTTACACATTGAACCGGAAACCGCCAACCCATAAACGATAGGCACGAAACCGTTCACCCTAAAACAGTCACTAAACCGTATACATTGAACCGTACGCATTGAACCAGACACAACCAAAGCATAAACCATACGCACAAACATATTAAACCGTATAATTTGAACCGTACACACTGAACCGTGAACCATAAACCGAACACATCGATAGCACTAAAACTCAGTTTTCGTATAAAGTTACGTAAGATAAATAACTTCGCATGATTCATAAAATATGTGGAGGTTTACCCAATTTAACTTCAATTTCTCCTTATTAGATAAAGTTATCGCATGTTATATTTCAAGAAGAAAATATAAACCACACCTAGTGGTATCCACCATGTACCTGTATACCACATAATTAAGGACATTAATTAATATTCCAATAGGTAGGTGATGGTTAGTCTAGGATTACGAGCAAGAACATGGTGCAATAAAGTGGAAACCATGCTGCATGCGTATAAGAAGGAGGCAATGAGTTGGTGGACTACGCACAAAAACTACATCTACAAACTATATGCTTACAAATTCTACCCCACACAACATGGATACTAAAAGGAAGCCCTCAAACATGGCAATTGAATGTTTGGAAATGTTCCATGGAATCGATCGAACTACATTCAGGATGCTGATAGAAGTCCTTCACCGTGAAGTTAAACAGTCATTGATGGTCATGGCATTTCTACTATCAATGGAGACCATGGGACTGAGTGGTATTGTGCAAACAGCCATAAAAAAGGAAGTCTGGTTTATGAACAATCTTGCTGAGGATTGTGTCATCTGTTTGTAATGCCTACTATCTCCGGAGTTCTCGGGGGTTGTGGAGAAATCCAGAAAACTCGAAACCTTTGGACACGCTGGTGCACGAAATTGTGATCAATACTTTTCACAAATCAATTAATCCCCGGTGATGAACCCAAAAACTTGGTGTTCAATACCATAGCATTAACACAACTTCGCACAACTAACCAGCAAGTGTACTGGGTCGTCCAAGTAATAAACCTTACGCGAGTAAGGGACGATCCCACAGAGATTGTTGGTATGAAGCAAGCTATGGTCACCTTGTAAATCTTAGTCAGGCAAACTCAAATGGATATGGGTGATATACGAATAAAACATAAAGATAAAGATAGAGATACTTATGTAATTCATTGGTGGGAATTTCAGATAAGCGTATGAAGATGCTTGGTCCCTTCCGTCTCTCTGCTTTCCTACTGTCTTCATCCAATCCTTCTTACTCCTTTCCATGGCAAGCTTATGCAAGGGTTTCACCGTTGTCAGTGGCTACCTCCTATCCTCTCAGTGGAAATGTTCAACGCACCCTGTCACGGCACGGCTATCCATCTGTCGGTTCTCAATCAGGCCGGAATAGAATCCAGTGATTCTTTTGCGTCTGTCACTAACGCCCCGCCCTCAGGAGTTTGAAGCTCGTCACAGTCATTCAATCATTGAATCCTACTCAGAATACCACAGACAAGGTTAGACCTTCCGGATTCTCTTGAATGCCACCATCAGTTCTAGCCTATACCACGAAGACTCTGATCTCACGGAATGGCTGGCTCGGTTGTCAGGCGAGCGCTCGGTTATCAGGCGATCAACCATGCATCGTGTATCAGGAATCCAAGAGATATTCACCCAATCTAAGGTAGAACGGAGGTGGTTGTCAGGCACACGTTCATAGGTGAGAATGATGATGAGTGTCACGGATTATCACATTCATCAAGTTGAAGAACAAGTGATATCTTAGAACAAGAACAAGCGGAATTGAATAGAAGAACAATAGTAATTGCATTAATACTCGAGGTACAGCAGAGCTCCACACCTTAATCTATGGTGTGTAGAAACTCCACCGTTGAAAATACATAAGAACAAGGGTGATCATTGGCTTCGGTCCCAGAGAGGGAACCAGAAGAGCCAAGATATGATCTAAGAACTAGATTTCCAAAGATGAAACTTGGTGCACGAAATTGCAATCACACTTTTGCAATCCCGCACAACTAACCAGCAAGTGCACTGGGTCGTCCAAGTAATACCTTACGTGAGTAAGGGTCGATCCCACAGAGATTGTCGGCTTGAAGCAAGCTATGGTTATCTTGTAAATCTTAGTCAGGATATCAGAAATTATCAGGATTGATTGTGAAAAACAAAAGAACATGAAACGATTACTTGTTTTGCAGTAATGGAAAATAGGTTGAGGTTTTGGAGATGCTCCATCTTCTGAATCTCTGCTTTCCTACTGTCTTCTTCCTCAAACACGCAAGGCTCCTTCCATGGCAAGCTGTATGTAGGGTTTCACCGTTGTCAATGGCTACCTCCCATCCTCTCAGTGAAAATGTTCCTATGCTCTGTCACAACATGGCTAATCATCTGTCAGTTCTCGGTCAGGCCGGAATAGAATCCCGCGATTCTTTTGCGTCTGTCACTAACGCCCCGCCTGCTAGGAGTTTGAAGCATATCACAGTCATTCAATCATTGAATCCTACTCAGAATACCACAGACAAGGTTTAGACCTTCCGGATTCTCTTGAATGCCGCCATCAATTCTAGCTTATACCACGAAGATTCCGGTTAAAGAATCCAAGAGATAACTACTTAATCTAAGGTAGAACGGAGGTGGTTGTCAGGCACGCGTTCATAGTTGAGAATGATGATGATTGTCACGGATCATCACATTCATCCGGGTTAAGAACAAGTATTATCTTAGAATGGAAGCAAGCATGATTGAATGAGAAACAGTAGTAATTGCATTAATCCATCAAGACACAGCAGAGCTCCTCACCCCCAACCATGGGGTTTAGAGACTCATGCCGTGGAAAGTACACAAAGAAAACGTGTAAAGTGTCATGAGGTACAGATACAATGTCAAAAGATCCTATTAATAGTGAACTAGTAACCTAGGGTATACAGAGATGAGTAAATGACGTAAAAATCCACTTCTGGGTCCACTTGGTGTGTGCTTGGGCTGAGCATTGAAGCATTTTCGTGTAGAGACCTTTTCTGGAGTTAAACGCCAGCTTTTATGCCAGTTTGGGCGTTTAACTCCAAGTTTTATGCCAGTTCCGGCGTTTAACGCTGGAATTTCTGAGGCTGATTTGCCACGCCAGTTTGGGCCATCAAATCTTGGGCAAAGTATGAACTATCATATATTGCTGGAAAGCCCATGATGTCTACTTTCCAACGCCGTTAAAAGCGCGCCAATTGGGCTTCTGTAGCTCCAGAAAATCCACTTCGAGTGCAGGGAGGTCAGAATCCAATAGCATCTGCAGTCCTTTTCAGTCTCTGAATCAGATTTTTGCTCAGGACCCTCAATTTTAGCCAGAAAATACCTGAAATCACAGAAAAACACACAAACACATAGTAAAGTCCAGAAAAGTGAATTTTAACTAAAAACTGATAAAAATATTCTAAAAACTAACTAGATTATACTAAAAACATACTAAAAACAATGCCAAAAAGCGTATAAATTATCCGCTCATCACAACACCAAACTTAAATTGTTGCTTGTCCCCAAGCAACTGAAAATCAAAATAGGATAAAAAGAAGAGAATATACTATAGACTCCAAAATATCAAGGAAACATAGCTCCAATTAGATGAGCGGGACTAGTAGCTTTTTGCCTCCGAACAGTTTTGGCATCTCACTCTATCCTTTGAAGTTCAGAATGATTGGCATCTATAAGAACTCAGAACTCAGATAGTGTTATTGATTCTCCTAGTTAAGCATAATGATTCTTGAACATAGCTAGTGTATGAGTCTTGGCTGTGGCCCAAAGCACTCTGTCTTCCAGTATTACCACCGGATACATACATGCCACAGACACATAATTGGGTGAACCTTTTCAGATTGTGACTCAGCTTTGCTAGAGTCCCCAATTAGAGGTGTCCAGGGTTCTTAAGCACACTCTTTTTGCCTTGGATCACAACTTTATTTCCTTCTTTTTCCTTCTTTTTCTTTTCCTTTCTCTCTCTTTTTTTCGAAAAAAAAAATTTTTTTTGAATCACTGCTTTTTTCTTGCTTCAAGAATCAATCTGATGATTTTTCAGATCCTCAATAACAGTTCTCTTTTTCCTTCATTCTTTCAAGAGCCAACAATTTTTAACATTCTCAAAACAACAAGTTCAAAAGACATATGCACTGTTCAAGCATTCATTCAGAAAACAAAAAATATTGTCACCACATCAAACTAATTCAACTAGTTTCAAGGATAAATTTCGAAATCCTGTACTTCTTGTTCTTTTGTGATTAAAGCATTTTTCATTTAAGAGAGGTGATGGATTCATAGGACATTCATAGCTTTAAGGCATAAAATTTCAATTTTATTAATTATGAATTAAGAACAAGACTCAAAGATAGATATAAGATGAGACTAAAAAAATAAAAATAGAAAACAAAACAAAAGAACAAAAACGCAAAAAATTAGGCTCCTAATGATAGAGGTTTTCACAGAGTTAGGACTCAACAACCTTGATTTTGAGAAGTGGATGCTCCCTCAGCTTGAGAGGAGAGCTTTTGGCGTTTCAACTCTTGGAGTTCACGCCCCTGCTTCTCTTGTTCCTTCAGCAATTTGCAGAGCATGCAGTTCTGATTCTGCTGTTCTTCCTTCAGTTGCTCCATAGTCTCTTGCAACTTGGTGATAGATGCTTCTAGGCTGGTCCAGTAGTCAATTCTTGGGAATTCAGGGAGGAATTCCTGCGCGCTCCTTTTGATAGAGTTGTCTTGCATTTGTCCTTCCATTGACTTCTTGGTGATTGGGTGTTCAATGGGTATGAACTCATCTACTCCCATCTTCACCCCAGCCTCTTTACAGAGCGAGGAGATCAAGCTTGGATAAGCCAATTTGGCTTCAGTGGAATTCTTATTTGCAATTGTGTAGATCTCACAAGCAATCACATGATGAACTTCCACTACTTTTCCAAGCATAATGCAATGAATCATCACTGCTCTCTTGATGGTGACCTCAGAACGGTTGCTAGTGGGCAATATGGAATGCCCAATAAAGTCTAGCCAACCTCTTGCAATTGGTTTGAGGTCTCCCCTCTTGAGTTGGTTTGGGACACCCTTTGAATTGGTTATCCACTTAGTTCCAGGGAGGCATATGTCCTCTAGAACTTGATCCAACCCTTTATCTGCTCTCACCATCCTCCGATTGAAGGAATCAGGATCATCTTGCAGTTGAGGTAGTTTGAAGATTTCTCTTATTTTGTCCAGATGGAAGTACATAACTTTCCCTCTGACCATGGTTCTGTAGGTATGGTAAGCAGTTCCAGTCATTCTCTGCTTGTCTGTTAACCACAGATTAGAGTAGAATTCCTGAACCATGTTCCTTCCAACCTTTATTTCAGGATTGGTCAGAACTTCCCATCCTCTGTTTCGAATTTGCTCTTGGATCCCCGGATATTCATCTTCTTTCAGATCAAATTTAACTTCCGGGATCACTGACCTCAGACCCATTATTTTGTGATAATGGTCTTCATGTTCTTTGGTTAAGAACTTCTCTTGATTCCAAAGATTCTTTGGATTATTCTCTTTCTTTCCTCTTAAATTGGTTTGTTTTCCCTTAGGAGCCATGACCTTGATGAATCTTGGCTTAGTGATCACGGAAAAGCACACCAAACTTAGAGGTTTGCTTGTCCTCAAGCAAAAGAAAGGAAAGAAGGGAGAGAGAGGAAGAGGAAATTCGAATGGTGTGGTGGGAAGAGGGAGCCAAACGTGTATTTATAAGGTGGGGAGGGGAGTTTTCGAAAAAAAAGAAATTTGAAAAGAGATTTGAGAAGATATGGAAAGAAATTGAAAGAAAGGTGAGTTTTTTTTTGAACAAAATTTGGGAATGATTTGAATGATTTGAAGAATGATTTTGAAAATTTGAAAGTGAATGATGAGAGATTGAAATGTATTTTTGTAGAAAAATATGGGTGAGAAAAGGAAAGTTTGAAAAAAATCTGATTTGAAAACAAAATTGTGGTCCCACCACCTTTCTGGCGTTAAACGCCCAGAATGGCACCCATTCTGGCGTTTAACGCCCATTAGATGCCCCTTTTGGGCGTTTAACGCCCAGCCAGGTGCCCTGGCTGGCGTTAAACGCCAGAAATCCTTTATCACTGGGCGTTTTTCTGAACGCCCAGGATGCTGCACACCTGGCGTTAAACGCCCAGAATGGTGCCCATTCTGGCGTTTAACGCCCAAAATGGCACCATTCCTGGCGTTAAACGCCCAGAATGGTACCCATTCTGGCGTTTAACGCCCAAAATGCCCCTTACTGGCATTTTTTTCGCCAGTAAGCTCTTTTTTTCTGCTTTTTGAGCTGAATCCTTCTGTAACTCTGTGAATTCCTTCATTTTTGATATTTGCCTCTGTAAGAACAAATCATATAACCTCCTAATGACTGGGTTGCCTCCCAGCAAGCGCTTCTTTACTGTCTTTAGCTGGACCTTTACTGAGAATCACTCAAGTCTCAGTTTTGAGCATTCCTGCTCAAAATTGCCTTCAAGATAATGCTTGATTCTCTGTCCATTAACAATGAACTTTCTGTCAAAATCAGTATCCTGAAGCTCAACATATCCATATGGTGACACTCCTGTAATCACATACGGACCCCTCCACCGGGATTTGAGTTTTCCTGGGAATAGTCTGAGCCTAGAGTTGAAGAGCAGAACTTTTTGTCCTGGCTCAAAGACTCTGGTTGACAACTTCTTGTCATGCCATTTCTTTGCCTTTTCCTTATAAATTTTTGCATTTTCAAAGGCATTGAGTCTAAACTCCTCTAGCTCATTTAGCTGGAGCAGTCTTTTTTCACCAGCTAACTGTGCATCCATGTTTAGGAATCTGGTTGCCCAGTAGGCTTTATGTTCCAGTTCCACGGGCAGATGACAAGCCTTCCCATACACCAGTTGGTATGGAGAGGTTCCTATAGGAGTCTTGAATGCTGTTCTGTATGCCCACAGAGCATCATCCAAGCTCTTTGCCCAATCCTTTCTTCGGGCCATCACAGTCCGTTCCAGGATTCTTTTTAGCTCTCTGTTAGAGACTTCAGCTTGCCCATTTGTCTGTGGATGATATGGAGTTGCCACTTTGTGGCTAATTCCATATCTAACCATAGCAGAGTATAGCTGTCTATTGCAGAAATGAGTGCCTCCGTCACTGATTAGTACTCTGGGA
The DNA here is from genome assembly GCF_003086295.3 of Arachis hypogaea. Classification (NCBI taxonomy): domain Eukaryota; kingdom Viridiplantae; phylum Streptophyta; class Magnoliopsida; order Fabales; family Fabaceae; genus Arachis; species Arachis hypogaea. Next base: position 68,006,773 of record NC_092040.1, on the reverse strand, counting down.
ACACCAAATCTGCTGAAGATGTGTTTCTGGAGGAATTTCAGCACGGTCTTGGTATCATTAGTGGGTGTAGCAATTGCTTCTACCCACTTAGATACATAGTCCACTGCCACCAGAATGTAAGTGTTTGAGTATGATGGTGGGAATGGCCCCATGAAGTCAATTCCCCATGCATCAAACAATTCTATCTCTAATATCCCTTGTTGAGGCATGGCATATCCATGAGGCAAGTTACCAGCTCTTTGGCAACTGTCACAGTTACGCACAAACTCTCGGGAATCTTTATAGAGAGTAGGCCAGTAGAAGCCACATTGGAGGACTTTAGTGGCTGTTCGCTCACTTCTAAAATGTCCTCCATACTGTGATCCATGGCAATGCCATAGGATCCTTTGTGCTTCTTCTCTGGGTACACATCTGCGGATCACTCCGTCAGCACATCTCTTAAAGAGATATGGTTCATCCCAGAGGTAGTACTTGGCATCTGAAATTAATTTCTTTCTTTGCACTCTACTGTACTCCTTGGGTATGAACCTCACAGCTTTATAATTTGCCATATCTGCAAACCATGGAGCTTCCTGAATGGCAAAGAGTTGCTCATCTGGGAAAGTCTCAGAGATCTCAGTAGAAGGGAGGGACGCCCCAGCTACTGGTTCTATTCGGGACAGATGATCAGCTACTTGGTTCTCTGTCCCTTTTCTGTCTCTTATTTCTATATCAAACTCTTGCAGAAGCAACACCCATCTTATAAGCCTAGGTTTTGAATCCTGCTTTGTGAGTAAGTATTTAAGAGCAGCATGGTCAGTGTACACAACCACTTTGGATCCCACTGGATAGGATCTAAACTTGTCAATGGCATAGACCACTGCAAGTAATTCCTTTTCTGTGGTTGTGTAATTCTTCTGTGCGTCATTTAGAACACGGCTGGCATAATAAATGACGTGCAGAAGCTTGTTATGCCGCTGTCCCAACACTGCACCAATGGCATGGTCACTGGCATCACACATTAATTCAAATAGCAATGTCCAATCTGGTGCAGAGATGACTGGTGTTGTGACCAGCTTAGCTTTCAGGGTCTCAAATGCCTGCAGACACTGTGTGTCAAACACAAATGGTGTGTCAGCAGCTAGCAGGTTACTCAAAGGTTTTGCAATTTTTGAAAAATCCTTTATGAACCTTCTGTAGAATCCTGCATGCCCTAGAAAGCTTCTGATTGCCTTAACATTGGCAGGTGGTGGTAATTTTTCAATTACCTCTACCTTTGCCTTATCCACCTCTATTCCCCTGCTTGAAATTTTGTGCCCAAGGACAATTCCTTCAGTCACCATAAAGTGACATTTCTCCCAGTTTAAAACCAGGTTAGTCTCTTGGCATCTTTTCAGGACAAGTGCTAGGTGATTAAGACAGGAGCTAAATGAATCTCCATATACTGAAAAGTCATCCATGAAGACTTCCAGAAATTTCTCTACCATATCTGAGAAGATAGAGAGCATGCACCTCTGAAAGGTTGCAGGTGCATTGCACAGACCAAAAGGCATCCTCCTATAGGCAAACACGCCAGAAGGGCAAGTGAATGCTGTTTTCTCTTGGTCCTGAGGATCTACTGCAATTTGGTTGTAGCCTGAATAGCCATCCAAAAAGCAGTAATAGTCATGCCCAGCTAGTCTTTCTAGCATTTGGTCTATGAATGGTAAAGGAAAGTGATCCTTTCTGGTGGCTGTATTGAGCCTTCTGTAGTCAATACACATACGCCACCCTGTGACTGTTCTTGTAGGAACCAGTTCATTTTTTTCATTATGAACCACTGTCATGCCTCCCTTTTTGGGGACAACTTGGACAGGGCTCACCCAGGGGCTATCAGAAATAGGATAAATAATCCCAGCCTCTAGTAATTTAGTGACCTATTTCTGCACCACCTCCTTCATGGCTGGATTTAGCCTCCTTTGTGGTTGGACCACTGGTTTGGCATTATCCTCCAACAGGATCTTGTGCATGCATCTAGCTGGGCTAATGCCCTTAAGATCACTTATGGACCGCCCAAGAGCTGTCTTGTGTGTCCTTAGCACTTGAATCAGTGCTTCCTCTTCCTGTGGATTTAAAGCAGAGCTTATAATCACTGGAAAAGTTTCACCCCCTCCTAGAAATGCATACTTCAGGGATGGTGGTAATGGTTTGAGTTCAGGTTTGGGAGGCTTATCCTCCTCCTGAGGAATTTTCGAAAATTCCTTTACTTCCTCTGGTTCTTCTTGATCAGGTTGAGCATCTTTGAAGATGTCCTCAAGCTCTGATTCTAGGCTTTCAGCCATATTGATCTCTTCTACCAGAGAGTCAATAATGTCAGCGCCCATGCAGTCATTGGGTGTGTCTGGATGCTGCATGGCTTTTACAACATTCAACTTGAACTCATCCTCATTGACTCTCAAGGTTACTTCCCCTTTTTGTACATCAATGAGAGTTCGTCCAGTTGCTAGGAAAGGTCTTCCTAGAATGAGAGTTGCACTCTTGTGCTCCTCCATTTCCAGCACCACAAAGTCAGTTGGAAAGGCGAATGGTCCAACCTTGACAATCATATCCTCTATTATGCCTGATGGATATTTAATGGAGCCATCAGCAAGTTGGAGGCATATCCGGGTTGGTTTGACTTCTCCAGTCAGCCCAAGCTTTCTGATAGTGGATGCAGGTATTAGATTGATGCTTGCTCCAAGATCACATAGGGCTGTCTTGGTGCAAGAACCTTCTAATGTGCATGGTATCATAAAGCTTCCTGGATCTTGAAGCTTTTCTGGTAAGCTCTTTAATATGACCGCACTGCATTCTTCAGTGAGGAACACTTTTTCAGTTTCTCTCCAATCCTTCTTATGACTTAAGATTTCTTTCATGAACTTAGCATAAGAAGGTATTTGCTCAAGTGCCTCTGCAAACGGAATCTTTATTTCAAGAGTCCTTAGATAGTCTGCAAAGCGGGCAAATTGCTTATCCTGCTCCGCTTGGCGGAGTTTCTGAGGATAAGGCATCTTGGCTTTATATTCTTCAACCTTAGATGCTGTAGGTTTATTCCTTACAGAAGTGGTTGAAGAAGCCTTGTTAGAGGATTACTGTCAGCACTTTCAGGTGTCTGATCATCCCTTGGTGTATGAACGCCAGGATTGGGTGGAAAATGGGCGTTTAACGCTAACTTTTCCCCCTTTTCTGGCGTTTGAACGCCAGAACTGGGCAAGGAATGGGCGTTTAACGCCAGCTTTCCTTCCCTTTCTGGCGTTTGAACGCCAATAACATTCCTCTCTGGGCTCTTACTGTCCTCAGAGGGATTTTGCACAGTGGTTTGGTTGTCCTCTGTCAATTGTTCCTTGTTTGGCTTTTTGCTCTTATGAGTAGTGTTATTCAGTGTCTTCCCACTCCTCAGTTGAACTGCTTGATATTCCTCTGTTATCTGTTTGGATATTTGCTGTTTTGCTTGCTTCAACTGCAGTTCTATGCTCTTGTTAGCAACTTTAGTTTCATGGAGCATCTCTTTAAAGTCTGCTAACTGTTCTGTCATCAGGAGCAATTGTTGATTAAGCTCAATTATTTGTTCTTGAGGACTAGGGTCAGTGACTACTGCCATGACTTCCTCTTTTGGAGAGAACTCATTGCTAGAGTACAAATATTGGTTCCTAGCAACAGTGTCTATAAGCTCTTGAGCTTCTTCAATTGTCTTCCTCATGTGTATAGATCCACCAGCTGAGTGGTCTAAGGACATCTGAGCTTTTTCTGTAAGCCCATAGTAAAAGATGTCTAACTGTACCCATTCTGAGAACATTTCAGAGGGGCATTTCCTTAACATACCTCTATACCTCTCCCAGGCATTATAAAGGGATTCATTATCCTCTTGTTTAAAGCCTTGGATGTCTAGCCTTAGCTTTGTCATCCTTTTTGGAGGGTAAAAGTGATTCAGGAATTTGTCTGATAACTGTTTCCATGTCTTTATGCTTGCTGTAGGTTGGTTATTCAACCACCTTTTAGCCTGATCTTTTACAGCAAATGGAAACAGTAATAGTCTGTAGACATCCTGATCCACCTCTTTATCATGTACTGTGTCAGCAATTTGTAAGAACTGTGCCAGAAACTCAGTAGGTTCTTCCTGTGGAAGACCGGAATACTGGCAATTTTGCTGCACTATGATAATGAGTTGAGGATTTAGCTCAAAGCTGCTTGCTTTGATGGGAGGTGTACATATGCTACTCCCATATGTAGCTGTAATGGGGTTAGCATATGACCCCAGAGTCCTTTTGGATTGATCAATCCCACTTAGATCCATAATGGATTGCAAATAGATATATTTTGTTTTTTTTTTGTTTTTTTTTATTTAAACGAAAAAAATAAAATAAAACAAAAGAAAATTAAAGTGAAAATTCGAAAATCAAAAAGAAAATAAGATCAAAGCAAATTGAGAACTGAATCAATTAGTTGATCAAAAAGATTTTGAAAATAGCAATTAAAAAGATATGATTGAAAAATTTTTATGAAAAAGATTTGATTTTTGAAAAGAGGAAAGAGAAAAACAACAAAAAGACACCAAACTTAAAATTTTTAGAAAATCAAACACTAATTTTCGAAAATTTTTAAGGGAAAACACAAAGAGGACACCAAACTTGGAATTTTTAAAGATCAAAAAGAGACTAAAAACATGCAAATTCGAAAATTAAAAGAAAAACAAAAGCATGCAATTGACACCAAACTTAAAATATGAAACTAGACTCAACTAAAAGACTCTAAACCAACAAAAACAAAGTAATCCTAATCTAAGCAACAAGATAAGCCGTCAGTTGTCCAAACTCGAACAATCCCCGGCAACAGCGCCAAAAACTTGGTGCACGAAATTGCAATCACACTTTTGCAATCCCGCACAACTAACCAGCAAGTGCACTGGGTCGTCCAAGTAATACCTTACGTGAGTAAGGGTCGATCCCACGGAGATTGTCGGCTTGAAGCAAGCTATGGTTATCTTGTAAATCTTAGTCAGGATATCAGAAATTATCAGGATTGATTGTGAAAAACAAAAGAACATGAAACGATTACTTGTTTTGCAGTAATGGAAAATAGGTTGAGGTTTTGGAGATGCTCCATCTTCTGAATCTCTGCTTTCCTACTGTCTTCTTCCTCAAACACGTAAGGCTCCTTCCATGGCAAGCTGTATGTAGGGTTTCACCGTTGTCAATGGCTACCTCCCATCCTCTCAGTGAAAATGTTCCTATGCTCTGTCACAGCATGGCTAATCATCTGTCGGTTCTCGGTCAGGCCGAAATAGAATCCCGCGATTCTTTTGCTTCTGTCACTAACGCCCCGCCTGCTAGGAGTTTGAAGCACGTCACAGTCATTCAATCATTGAATCCTACTCAGAATACCACAGACAAGGTTTAGACCTTCCGGATTCTCTTGAATGCCGCCATCAATTCTAGCTTATACCACGAAGATTCCGGTTAAAGAATCCAAGAGATAACTACTTAATCTAAGGTAGAACGGAGGTGGTTGTCAGGCACGCGTTCATAGTTGAGAATGATGATGATTGTCACGGATCACCACATTCATCCGGGTTAAGAACAAGTATTATCTTAGAATGGAAGCAAGCATGATTGAATGAGAAACAGTAGTAATTGCATTAATCCATCAAGACACAGCAGAGCTCCTCACCCCCAACCATGGGGTTTAGAGACTCATGCCATGGAAAGTACACAAAGAAAACGTGTAAAGTGTCATGAGGTACAGATACAATGTCAAAAGATCCTATTAATAGTAAACTAGTAACCTAGGGTATACAGAGATGAGTAAATGACGTAAAAATCCACTTCTGGGTCCACTTGGTGTGTGCTTGGGCTGAGCATTGAAGCATTTTCGTGTAGAGACCTTTTCTAGAGTTAAACGCCAGCTTTTATGCCAGTTTGGGCGTTTAACTCCAAGTTTTATGCCAGTTCCGGCGTTTAACGCTGGAATTTCTGAGGCTGATTTGCCACGCCGGTTTGGGCCATCAAATCTTGGGCAAAGTATGGACTATCATATATTGCTGGAAAGCCCAGGATGTCTACTTTCCAACGCCGTTGAGAGCGCGCCAATTGGGCTTCTGTAGCTCCAGAAAATCCACTTCGAGTGCAGGGAGGTCAGAATCCAACAACATCTGCAGTCCTTTTCAGTCTCTGAATCAGATTTTTGCTCAGGACCCTCAATTTCAGCCAGAAAATACCTGAAATCACAGAAAAACACACAAACACATAGTAAAGTCCAGAAAAGTGAATTTTAACTAAAAACTAATAAAAATATTCTAAAAACTAACTAGATTATACTAAAAACATACTAAAAACAATGCCAAAAAGCGTATAAATTATCCGCTCATCAAAAATACAAAAGTAAAAGGTCCTATATATAGAGAACCAGTATCCTAGGGTTTACAGAGATGAGTAAATGACATAAAAATCCACTTCCGGGCCTACTTGGTGTGTGCTTGGACTGAGCATTGAAGCATTTTCGTGTAGAGACTCTTCTTGGAGTTAAACGCCAGCTTTGGTGCCAGTTTGGGCGTTTAACTCCCACTTTGGTGCCAGTTCCGACGATTAACGCTGGAAATTCTGTGGGTGACTTTGAACGCCGGTTTGGGCCATCAAATCTTGGGCAAAGTATGGACTATCATATATTACTGGAAAGACCAGGATGTCTACTTTCCAACGCCGTTGAGAGCGCGCCAATTGGGCTTCTGTAGCTCCAGAAAATCCACTTCGAGTGCAGGGAGGTCAGAATCCAACAGCATCTGCAGTCCTTTTCAGTCTCTGAATCAGATTTTTGCTCAGGACCCTCAATTTCAGCCAGAAAATACCTGAAATCACAGAAAAACACACAAACACATAGTAAAGTCCAGAAAAGTGAATTTTAACTAAAAACTAATAAAAATATTCTAAAAACTAACTAGATTATACTAAAAACATACTAAAAACAATGCCAAAAAGCGTATAAATTATCCGCTCATCAAAAATACAAAAGTAAAAGGTCCTATATATAGAGAACCAGTATCCTAGGGTTTACAGAGATGAGTAAATGACATAAAAATCCACTTCCGGGCCTACTTGGTGTGTGCTTGGACTGAGCATTGAAGCATTTTCGTGTAGAGACTCTTCTTGGAGTTAAACGCCAGCTTTGGTGCCAGTTTGGGCGTTTAACTCCCACTTTGGTGCCAGTTCCGACGTTTAACGCTGGAAATTCTGTGGGTGACTTTGAACGCCGGTTTGGGCCATCAAATCTTGGGCAAAGTATGGACTATCATATATTACTAGAAAGCCCAGGATGTCTACTTTCCAACGCCATTGAGAGCGCGCCAATTGGGCTTTTGTAGCTCCAGAAAATCCACTTCGAGTGCAGGGAGGTCAGAACCCAACAGCATCTGTAGTCCTTTTTAGTCTCTGAATCAGATTTTTGCTCAGGTCCCTCAATTTCAGCCAGAAAATACCTGAAATCACAGAAAAACACACAAACTCATAGTAAAGTCCAGAAAAGTGAATTTTAACTAAAAGCTAATAAAAATATACTAAAAACTAACTATATCATACTAAAAACATACTAAAACAATGCCAAAAAGCGTACAAATTATCCGCTCATCACAACACCAAACTTAAATTGTTGCTTGTCCTCAAGCAACTGAAAATCAAATAAGATAAAAAGAAGAGAATATGCAATAAATTCCAAAAACATCTATGAAGATCAGTATTAATTAGATGAGCGGGGCTTTTAGCTTTTTGCCTCTGAATAGTTTTGGCATCTCACTCTATCCTTTGAAATTCAGAATGGTTGGCTTCTTTAGGAACTCAGAATCCAGATAGTGTCATTGATTCTCCTAGTTAAGTATGATGATTCTTGAACATAGCTACTTATTGAGTCTTGGCCGTGGCCCAAAGCACTCTGTCTTCCAGTATTACCACCGGATACATACATGCCACAGACACATAATTGGGTGAACCTTTTCAGATTGTGACCCAGCTTTGCTAGAGTCCCCAATTAGAGGTGTCCAGGGTTCTTAAGCACACTCTTTTTGCCTTGGATCACAACTTTATTTCTTTCTTTTTCTCTTTCTTTTTCTCTTTATCTTTTTTTTTTTCGTTTTCTTTTCTCCCCTTTTTTTTCGTTTTTCTCTCCTGTTTTTTGTATTCACTGCTTTTTCTTTGCTTCAAGAATCATTTTAATGATTTTTCAGATCCTCAGTAACATGTCTCCTTTTTCATCATTCTTTCAAGAGCCAACATTCATGAACCACAAATTCAAAAGACATATGCACTGTTTAAGCATACATTCAGAAAACAAAAATATTGCCACCACATCAAAATAATTAAACTGATATAAAATTCAAAATTCATGCAATTCTTTTCTTTTTCAATTAAGAACATTTTTCATTCAAGAAAGGTGATGGATTCATAGGACATTCATAACTTTAAGGCATAGACAATAAGACACTAATGATCACAAGACACAAACACAGATAAACACAAGCATTAAAATTCAAAAAACAGACAAATAAAGAACAAGGAAATTAAAGAACGGGTCCACCTTAGTGATGGCGGCTTGTTCTTCCTCTTGAAGATCCTATGGAGTGCTTGAGCTCCTCAATGTCTCTTCCTTGTCTTTGTTGTTCCTCTTTCATGATTCTTTGATCTTCTCTAATTTCATGGAGGAGAATGGAGTGTTCTTGGTGCTCCACCCTTAGTTGTCCCATGTTGGAACTCAATTCTCCTAGGGAGGTGTTTAATTGCTCCCAATAGTTTTGTGGAGGAAAGTGCATCCCTTGAGGCATCTCAGGGATTTGATGATGAGAGGGGTCTCTTGTTTGCTCCATCCTCTTCTTAGTGATAGGCTTGTCCTCATCAATGGGGATGTCTCCCTCTATGTCAACACCAACTGAATAGCAGAGGTGACAAATGAGATGAGGAAAGGCTAACCTTGCCAAGGTAGAGGACTTGTCCGCCACCTTATAAAGTTCTTGAGCTATAACCTCATGAACTTCTATTTCTTCTCCAATCATGATGCTATGAATCATGATAGCCCGGTCTATAGTAACTTCGGACCGGTTGCTAGTGGGAATGATTGAGCGTTGGATAAACTCCAACCATCCTCTAGCCACGGGTTTGAGGTCATGCCTTCTCAGTTGAACCGGCTTCCCTCTTGAATCTCTCTTCCATTGGGCGCTCTCTTCACAGATGTCTATGAGGACTTGGTCCAACCTTTGATCAAAGTTGACCCTTCTAGTGTAAGGATGTTCATCTCCTTGCATCATGGGCAAATTGAATGCCAACCTTACATTTTCCGGACTAAAATCTAAGTATTTCCCCCGAACCATAGTAAGCCAATTCTTTGGATCCGGGTTCACACTTTGATCATGGTTCTTGGTGATCCATGCATTGGCATAGAACTCTTGAACCATTAAGATTCTGACTTGTTGAATGGGGTTGGTAAGAACTTCCCAACCTCTTCTTCGGATCTCATGTCGGATCTCCGGATATTCACTCTTTTTGAGTGAAAAAGGGACCTCGGGGATCACCTTCTTCAAGGCCACAACTTCATAGAAGTGGTCTTGATGCACCCTTGAGATGAATCTCTCCATCTCCCATGACTCGGAGGTGGAAGCTTTTGCCTTCCCTTTCCTCTTTCTAGAGGTTTCTCCAGCCTTGGATGCCATAAATGGTTATGGAAAAACAAAAAGCAATGCTTTTACCACACCAAACTTAAAAGGTTTGCTCGTCCTCGAGCAAAAGAAGAAAGAAGAGAGTAGAAGAAGAAGAAATGAGGAAGAAGGGAATGGCTTTGTGTTCGGCCAAAAAGGGGGAGAAGTGGTGTTTAGGTTGTGTGAAAATGAAGGAGTGAAGATGGGTTTATATAGGAGTGTGGGGCGGGTGATGGTTTGGTCATGTATGGGAGGGTTTGGGTGGGAAAGTGGTTTGAATTTGAATGGTGAGGCAGGTGGGGTTTTATGAAGGATGGATGTGAGTGGTGAAGAGAAAGATGGGATTTGATAGGTGAAGGGTTTTTGGGGAAGAGGTGTTGAGGTGATTGGTGAATGGGTGAAGAAGAGAGAGAGTGGTAGGGTAGGTGGGGATCCTGTGGGGTCCACAGATCCTGAGGTGTCAAGGAAAGGTCATCCCTGCACCAAATGGCATGCAAAAAGGCGTTTTGAGCCAATTCTGGCGTTAAACGCCGGGCTGGTGCCCATTTCTGGCGTTTAACGCCAAGTGCTTGCCCTTTTCTGGCGTTTAACGCCAGTCTGGTGCCCCTTTCTGGCGTTAAACGCCCAGAATGGTGCCAGACTGGGCGTTAAACGCCCATCTGCTAGCCTTACTGGCGTTTAAACGCCAGTAGGTTCTTCCTCCAAGGTGTGCTATTTTTCTTTCTGTTTTTCATTCTGTTTTTGCTTTTTCAATTGATTTTGTGACTTCTCATGATCATCAACCTACAGAAAACATAAAATAACCAAAGAAAATAGATAAAATATAGCATTGGGTTGCCTCCCAACAAGCGCTTCTTTAATGTCAGTAGCTTGACAGTGGGCTCTCATGGAGCCTCACAGGTGCTCAGAGCAATGTTGGAACCTCCCAACATCAAACTTAGAGTTTGAATGTGGGGGTTCAACACCAAACTTAGAGTTTGGTTGTGGCCTCCCAACCCCAAACTTAGAGTTTGACTGTGGGGGCTCTGTGTGGCTCTGTTTTGAGAGGAGCTCTTCATGCTTCCTCTCCATGGTGACAGAGGGATATCCTTGAGCCTTAAACACAAAGGATTCTTCATTCACTTGAATGATTAATTCTCCTCTATCAACATCAATCACAGCCCTTGCTGTGGCTAGGAAGGGTCTGCCAAGGATGATGGATTCATCCATGCACTTCCCAGTCTCTAGGACTATGAAATCAGCAGGGATGTAATGGTCTTCAACTTTTACCAGAACATCCTCTACAAGTCCATAGGCTTATTTTCTTGAATTGTCTGCCATCTCTAGTGAGATTTTTGCAGCTTGCACCTCAAAGATCCCTAACTTCTCCATTACAGAGAGAGGCATGAGGTTTACACTTGACCCTAAGTCACACAAGGCCTTCTTGAAGGTCATGGTGCCTATGGTACAAGGTATTGAAAACTTCCCAGGATCCTGTCTCTTTTGAGGCAGTTTCTGCCTAGACAAGTCATCCAGTTCTTTGGTGAGCAAAGGGGGTTCATCTTCCCAAGTCTTATTTCCAAATAACTTGTCATTTAGCTTCATGATTGCTCCAAGGTATTTAGCAACTTGCTCTTCAGTGACATACGCATCCTCTTCAGAGGAAGAATACTCATCAGAGCTCATGAATGGCAGAAGTAAGTCCAATGGAATCTTTATGGTCTCATTTTGAGCCTCAGATTTCCATGGTTCCTCATTGGGGAACTCATTGGAGGCCAGTGGACGTCCATTGAGGTCTTCCTCAGTGGCGTTCACTGCCTCTCCTTCCTCTCCAAATTCGGCCATGTTGATGGCTTTGCACTCTCCTTTTGGATTTTCTTCTGTATTGCTTGGGAGAGTACTAGGAGGGAGTTCAGTAATTTTCTTGCTCAGCTGACCTACTTGTGCCTCCAAGTTTCTTATGGAGGACCTTGTTTCAGTCATGAAACTTTGAGTGGTTTTGATTAGATCAGAGACCATGGTTGCTAAGTCAGAGTGGTTCTACTTAGAATTCTCTGTCTGTTGCTGAGAAGATGATGGAAAAGGCTTGCTATTGCTAAACCTGTTTCTTCCACCATTATTATTGTTGAAACCTTGTTGAGGTCTCTGTTGATCCTTCCATGAGAGATTTGGATGATTTCTCCATGAAGGATTATAGGTGTTTCCATAGGGTTCTCCCATGTAATTCACCTCTTCCATTGAAGGGTTCTCAGGATCATAAGCTTCTTCTTCAGATGAAGCTTCCTTAGTACTGCCTGGTGCATTTTGCATTCCAAACAGACTTTGAGAAATCATATTGACTTGTTGAGTCAATATTTTGTTCTGAGCCAATATGGCATTCAGAGTATCAATCTCAAGAACTCCTTTCTTCTGATTTGTCCCATTGTTCACAGGATTTATTTCAGAAGTGTACATGAATTGGTTATTTGCAACCATTTCAATTAGTTCTTGAGCTTCTGTAGGCGTCTTCTTCAGATGAAGAGATCCTCCAGCAGAGCTATCCAAAGACATCTTGGATAGTTCAGAGAGACCATCATAGAAAATACCTATGATGCTCCATTCAGAAAGCATATCAGAGGGACACTTTCTGATTAATTGTTTGTATCTTTCCCAAGCTTCATAGAGGGATTCTCCTTCCTTCTGTCTGAAGGTTTGGACTTCCACTCTAAGCTTACTCAATTTTTGAGGTGGAAAGAACTTTGCCAAGAAGGCATTGACTAGCTTTTCCCAAGAGTTCAGGCTTTCTTTAGGTTGTGAATCCAACCATGTCCTAGCTCTGTCTCTTACAGCAAAAGGGAATAGCATAAGTCTGTAGACCTCAGAGTTAACCCCATTAGTCTTGACAGTGTCACAGATTTGCAAGAATTCAGCTAAGAACTGATGAGGATCTTCCAATGGAAGTCCATGAAACTTGCAATTTTGTTGCATTAGAGAAACTAATTGAGGCTTAAGCTCAAAGTTGTTTGCTCCAATGGCAGGGATAGAGATGCTTCTCCCATGGAAGTCGGGAGTAGGTGCAGTAAAGTCACCCAGCACCTTCCTTGCATTGTTGGCATTGTTGTTGTTTTCGGCTGCCATGGATTTTTCTTCTTTGAAGATTTCTGTTAGGTCCTCTACAGAGAATTGTGCCTTAGCTTCTCTTAGCTTTCACTTCAAGGTCCTTTCAGGTTCAGGATCAGCCTCAACAAGAATGCTTTTGTCTTTGCTCCTGCTCATATGAAAGAGAAGAAAACAAGAAAATGTGGAATCTTCTATGTCACAGTATAGAGATTCCTTGAGGTGTCAGAGGAAAAGAAAATTAGAAGGCAGAAGTAGAAAATTCGAACTTATCAAAGAAGATGGAGTTCGAATCTTGCATCAAGGAATAGTGTTAGTCCATAAATAGAAGGATGTGAGAAGAAGGGAAGTAATTTTCGAAAATTGAGTAGAAGATTTTGAAAACATTTTGAAAAACACTAATTGATTTTCGAAAATAAAAGTGGGAAAGGAATCAAGTGATTTTTGAAAAAGAATTTGAAATTAGAAATCAAAAAGATTTGATTGAAAGCTATTTTGAAAAAGATGTGGTTAAGAAGATATGATTAGTTTTAAAAAGATGTGATTGAGAAGATATGAATTGAAAAACATTTTAAAAAGATTTGATTTTAAAAATTAATGACTTGGCTATCAAGAAAAGATATGATTCAAACATTAAACCTTTCTCAACAGAAAAGGCAACATACTTGAAATGTTGAATCAAATCATTAATTGATAGCAAGTGTCTTTAAAAATGGAAAGAAATTGATTTTGAAAACATATGATTGAAAAGATATGATTTGAAAAAGATTTGATTTTGAAAAAGTTTGAAAACTTAAAAAAAATCTGCATTAAAAACAAAATCTTCCCTCTTGTGCCATCTTGGCGTTAAACACCCAGAATGGTGCACATTCTGGCGTTTAACGCCCAAAACTCTACCCTTTTGGGCGTTAAACGCCCAGCCAGGCACCCTGGCTGGCATTTAAATGCCAGTCTGTCCTTCTTCACTGGGCGTTTTGAACGCCCAGCTTTTTCTGTATAATTCCTCTGCAGTATGTTCTGAATCTTCAATTCTCTGTATTATTGACTTGAAAAGACACAAATTGAAAATATTTTTGGATTTTTAATCATGAGGAATAATCAAAATGCAACTAAAGTCAAATAACAATGCATGCAAGACACCAAACTTAGTAGTTTGTATACTATTGACACTAATGAGAATGCATATGAGACACATAAACACTCAAGTCAAGAGAATTCAAAGATCAGAGCAATGAAATCATCAAGAACAACTTGAAGATTAAATGAAGACAAATGCATGAATGCAAAAGGAACAGAAACATGCAATTGACACCAAACTTAAAATGAGACACTAGACTCAAACAAGAAATTTTTGGATTTTATGATTTTGTAAATTTTTTTTTGGTTTTTTTCGAAAATTAAGTGGAAAAGAAGATAAAGGTATCAAAATTCTTAATGAGAATTCCAGGAATCATGCAATGTTTAGTCTAAGACTCCGGTCCAGGAATTAGACATGGCTTCGCAGCCAGCCAAGCTTTCAAAGAAAGCTTCGGTCCAAAACACTAGACATGGCCAATGGCCAGCCAAGCCTTAGCAGATCACTGCTCCAATAGCAAGATTGATAGAAATCAACAAGCTCTTGTGATGATAAGTTGAAACCTCGGTCCAATGAAATTAGACATGGCTTCACAGCCAGCCAAACTTCAACAGATCATCATGAAACACTAGAATTCATCTTCAAGAATTCTGAAAAAAAATACCTAATCTAAGCAACAAGATGAACCGTCAGTTGTCCATACTCGAACAATCCCCGGCAACGGCGCCAAAAACTTGGTGCTGTTGCCGGAACAGAAATTTGGCACTGATGTTACCGGACCAAAAGCTTGCCGAAATACTCGAACAATCCCCGGCAACGGCGCCAAAAACTTGGTGCACGAAATTGTGATCAATACTTTTCACAAATCAATTAATCCCCGGTGATGACCCCAAAAACTTGGTGTTCAATACCATGGTATAACACAACTTCGCACAACTAACCAGCAAGTGTACTGGGTCGTCCAAGTAATAAACCTTACGCGAGTAAGGGTCGATCCCACAGAGATTGTTGGTATGAAGCAAGCTATGGTCACCTTGTAAATCTTAGTCAGGCAAACTCAAATGGATATGGGTGATATACGAATAAAACATAAAGATAAAGATAGAGATACTTATGTAATTCATTGGTGGGAATTTCAGATAAGCGTATGAAGATGCTTGGTCCCTTCCGTCTCTTTGCTTTCCTACTGTCTTCATCCAATCCTTCTTACTCCTTTCCATGGCAAGCTTATGCAAGGGTTTCACCGTTGTCAGTGGCTACCTCCCATCCTCTCAGTGGAAATGTTCAATGCACCCTGTCACGGCACAGCTATCCATCTGTCGGTTCTCAATCAGGCCGGAATAGAATCCAGTGATTCTTTTGCGTCTGTCACTAACGCCCCGCCCTCAGGAGTTTGAAGCTCGTCACAGTCATTCAATCATTGAATCCTACTCAGAATACCACAGACAAGGTTAGACCTTCTGGATTCTCTTGAATGCCGCCATCAGTTCTAGCCTATACCACGAAGACTCTGATCTCACGAAATGGCTGGCTCAGTTGTCAGGTGAGCGCTCGGTTGTCAGGCGATCAACCATGCATCGTGTATCAGGAATCCAAGAGATATTCACCCAATCTAAGGTAGAACGGAGGTGGTTGTCAGGCACACGTTCATAGGTGAGAATGATGATGCGTGTCACGGATCATCACATTCATCAAGTTGAAGAACAAGTGATATCTTAGAACAAGAACAAGCGGAATTGAATAGAAGAACAATAGTAATTGCATTAATACTCGAGGTACAGCAGAGCTCCACACCTTAATCTATGGTGTGTAGAAACTCCACCGTTGAAAATACATAAGAACAAGGGTGATCATTGGCTTCGGTCCCAGAGAGGGAACCAGAAGAGCCAAGATATGATCTAAGAACTAGATGTCTAAAGATGAAAATACAATAGTAAAAGGTCTTATATATAGAGAACTAGTATCCTAGGGTTTACAGAGATGAGTAAATGACATAAAAATCCACTTCCGGGCCTACTTGGTGTGTGCTTGGGCTGAGCATTGAAGCATTTTCGTGTAGAGACTCTTCTTGGAGTTAAACGCCAGCTTTGGTGCCAGTTTGGGCGTTTAACTCCCACTTTGGTGCCAGTTCCGGCGTTTAACGCTGGAAATTCTGTGGGTGACTTGGAACGCCAGTTTGGGCCATCAAATCTTGGGCAAAGTATGGACTATCATATATTGCTGGAAAGCCCAGGATGTCTACTTTCCAATGCCGTTGAGAGCGTGCCAATTGGGCTTTTGTAGCTCCAGAAAATCCACTTCGAGTGCAGGGAGGTCAGAATCCAACAGCATCTGCAGTCCTTTTTAGTCTCTGAATCAGATTTTTGCTCAAGTCCCTCAATTTCAGCCAAAAAATACCTGAAATCACAGAAAAATACACAAACTCATAGTAAAGTCTAGAAAAGTGAATTTTAACTAAAAGCTAATAAAAATATACTAAAAACTAACTAGATCATACTAAAAACATACTAAAAACAATGCCAAAAAGCGTACAAATTATCCGCTCATCACACGCGTTGAAAACTGAGCTCACCTTATACCAGGTTCATAGGATGAGATTCGTCCTCCTAACGATAATTCCCGATACCCTCTCAAACATTTGCTCTAGAATTCTAGGCGACATAACAATGGATGCCATTTGGTTGGAGTATCAGATGAATCCTAAAAGACTATTGGGTTTCAACACACAGGACCAGTGCATATCAGTTGCACCAGAGGAATTGAGTAGACATAACAATGGCCGAAAAATGCATATGCAACAAGGAGGATGGCAAACTGAGCAAGATAAGGGAAAGCAGAAGTATGTCTACAAGGAGCTGGATGACGTAGAACATCCAAAGACACTGACCGTATGCTTCAGTCGAGAGTCTATGCCCACTGCAGATGGCATTGCTGAGTTTTTCTGCAACTTGTTTGGTAATGTGGTTCAAAGGGTGATAGTAATGCCTCGGAGGGACAAAGACTCGGGTGATTTTGCTTTCGTTCTTTTCAACGACGCATCAATCTCGCGCATTTTCATGGGGGACAAAAATATTGTTCATCATACAATACAAGGCATGAAAAGTTGGATCAGATGGTGGACAGGAACACATTATCGCTGTGTGGATTAGTCTACAATAGACGATAAAGGTTAGTGTCATTTTTTCAAAATAATTTAGTTACACCAGAATGTTTACTTGTTAAGGGAGCTGATATATACGTTATATGGAATTAAAACACAATTCGATTTACCACAGAAGCACAAATGCTCATTTTTTATATCCAAGTTAAGTTATCGTTCAATTATATGTTACCGGATTTTGTTGATAAAATCTTGATGAATCTAGTTCCTTATTCGGCTGTGGTTATGAAGTTTAAATTGGAAATAAGAAACCCTATGACCAGTAATTAACTTCATGTCATTTGGAGTCCTTCACCATCCACCACCCAAACATAAGATATTATGATGTAGTTGAACTTGTTGGGACTAACGTAGGAGACATACCAGGAATGTTTTTTGGAAATATACACATTGAATATCACCTTTTTTAGTTGGACATTTTGAAATCAGAATGGTGTATGTGGCAAACACTTTGTGGCCGCCTTTTTTTATTTTATTCGTGGGCCCTAAAGTTGTTGTTAGAAAAAAATTAAATCTTTCTAAAACATAAAGGATTATACATTATGTCCAAAAATTCCAATTGAAACTTAAGTGGGCCGGTGACAATGTACTTGTTTTGGAATTCTAGTACGTTTCGTTTTTTTTTCTTATATTTTTTAAAACCCAAAACCGGGAGAGTTCCCCAATTAACAAATAACATAGTGAAGAAATAAAATAACACAGAACATCACATACAAAATATCACGATTGGTCACCATAATGTCAAACACAGAACATCACATACAAAATAACACATTCAGAATAACATTTTGATTCATTAAACTACCCAGGAAGTTTTAAAGGTTTGCATAAATCTGCTAAGTTGACCCATGGTTGACGGACGAGTCATGAGAGGTATCAGGTCGCTGTCGCTTATTAGGACCTGCCTCAGCCCCCCACCATGTTGCCTCTTGTTGATATTGTAGTTGAGTTAAAAAAATTTAGGCATAACACATGAAAACGTGAGAAATTAGAACATAAAATAGTGTTCATATGTTGCTAATCCTAACTGCTGAGTATCCAAATGATGCTGTTGTTAGCTCCGGCATTCATTCCTAAGAAATATCTCGGTGTGGTAGACTCTAAGTTGGGCTTCTTTGTTGAAGTAAGCACCACACACCGAAGCTAAGCGTTGTATAATTTGTTCAGGCAACACCTTCGACGCATACAGTTCATCAACGACACACGGAGGTTCATCTTTCCAGTTAATGTCCCTGACGATCATGTAGAATACTCCCCAGCCAACGTACCTAAGCTCCACATTCAGCAAGGAAGATCGTATATACATGCGTCGTATCCTCCCTAAATCAGCTCCCTTAATCCAGAACCTCTCACCGTCTCTCTTGAGTGTGATGTGGAGGCAATTATCTTGAGTGTCTATTAAATAAAGATCAGTGGTATTGTACCACTTGAATAGATTCACGATATTTGGTGGGAATTCAATATCATCCTATGGCGGAACAAGACAAAACCATGGCAAGTTAGTTTTCCAAATGTTTTTTAACATAAGCATAACAACGAAAGAAGGAAAAATTGTGGACATACGTACATCTGTTGCAAATAGCCCGAAGACATAAAACTGGTTGTACGATTGTTGTATGTTCCTTAATGCATTAACATACCTAACCAACATGAAGAAACAACAACAAATAAAAAATAGGGGAGCGAAACCTAAAAGAATGGAGTAGCTAAACATTTTGTGACTCTATCTTTACTTGTTCTATGCATGCAGTTATTTAAATATGCTTGATTTTATTCTTTACAGATACGGCTGCTATCAAAGGAGGTAGTAAAAAATTGAAGAACATGCTTACCGGAATCTAGGTTCCATTCTTGTTTAACTACTTCGAAGATGGCTGTGGTTGAAGGGAGGGAGATGCCAAGGAAGTGTTCAGACGAAGAATAGTTGATTAATGAGTGTAACTTTTTCCTTTTGAGTTTTTTTGCTATGTTACTATGTTAGTTGAGAATTTATTAAACCTTTTAATGTGAAATTAATCCAAACTTCGAATCAGTGGTAGAAGGAACTTAATATTATCCAACTCTGTGTTATCCTAATATTTAGAAAACGTAAAATATCCTTTAATTGATTGATTATCAAAATATTTTGGAAATGTGTCGTTTTAAATGTGCAGAGATCCCCTTTAATTGAATAAGAAAATATTTTCAAAATTATTATCCCTTGCTAATACACATTGTTGTTAAAGAAAATGTTATAACTAATTTAATTTTTAATTTGATTAGAATTGCAAAGTAGTTTATTTGTTAAATACTATTAGGTATCAAGAAAACAAGTAATCAAATGATTTCAACATTTTAATTTACCCGGTTAATTTTGCCTCAAACATGAAAGATTTTTTTAGTTTTATGTAGGTTAATAATTTTCATTTAAGAATTTAAATTTAAGCAGTAATAGTTATCAAAATAGGTAGTCACAGGCATTAAAAAAAAGAATATAAGATACCTAGTAATCAAATGATTTACAAAATTGAATTTAAATTTAAAAAAATTAAAAAGTTTGTTTCAAGTTTCAACCGGTTATATTTTAATCTAGCATTAATTTCGCTAGTAACAAATGTTGAAGAATTTAATTTTGAAAGGAAATAGTAGTAGTTACGTAGAAACCGATTAATTAAATAATGTGTTTCAACAACTTTGATAACATTAAATGGGTTAATAGCAAACAATTAATAATTTCATTTTCCTAGGATTTCTTTTTTTTTTTTTGGAAGGCAAATTAAATTTTATTTAGCTTTTTGTTAACAACGGAATTGATGGAGAGGGATTTACGGAGACTTATTGGGATAGAACGGAATATTTGTTGGAGATTATCAAAAAATGCAAGGTTTTAATGGCTAAATTAAAATTTCAATTTTTTTTGTTAAACGCTGCGTTTTAATACCTCATTTTTTACCTTCTTTTTTTTTCATTCAAAAGCGTGTAACATAAGTATCCTTCACTATTCAGTTTCCATCTTCCTTCACAAAACACTCCTCATAGTAACCCCAACCTAACACACAATTTGCTACTGAAGGTATCGACTCCAAAAGCTTCGTCTCCGAGAAAATGTCAACCAAGGTAAAACTCTATCCTAACTCTTCTCCTCATAGTGATCGGTTGTTAATCATCATCTGCATGTAGTGTCAATGTAATAAAAATTTAATCGTTGTAAAATCAAAATAAGCAAGTTAACCTTTTTTAAATGAATGGGTGACTGATTTGGGTTTCTCATTTGTTCATCTGAAAAGGATTTTATGCATTTAGGTTTCATTAAAAGATTGTTCTGTTAAATATTCAATAGTTAACGACAGTAACCCATTTCAACAAAATAAAGTTGCACTGTATGTAGCAAAATTGAACCACTTTGTTTCCAATTCCAAAAACATGCATGTCTATTGATTTTTATTCAAAAGATGCAACATTATGAGTTTTTTAAATGACTCTGATTTTGTTCGTTTTTCAACATGATCTCTGTGTGACACTTGCCATATATGACGTCTTCGAAGGACAAGGGCAAGAGAGTGCAAGTGATGGATCACGGTACCACACAGAACTACAAGTTGAGGTTTCTGAAGCCAATAATAAGGCCATCAATGTTCAAATTGGTAATTAACATCCCTTGACTACACACCTTTTAATTTTCAAGTTTTTGCAATGCTATCGATGTTTTGACAGAACTTGAGCTATGTGTAACAGTCATTACCTATAACTTCGGATGAGCTACCAAATCGTACACCCTACCTGGACCTGGTTGTCCCTGACGGAAGGAATAACCCCTGTCGGTGCTTTTGGACGCAACTCCAAAGTAGCAAAATTGCATTGACTCGTGGCTGGGAGGAGTTCTACCAGATGTACAAAATCAATCTGGACTCCATGCTATATTTCAAACACAAAGGAAACTCCAATTTCCAAGTCCGGATTTTTTATTTTAGTGGCATTGAGAATTCATACCAACTCCGTGATCCTAAAGAACCACCATATGTAAGGACTGGTCATTATGAAATTGCGAAGTGTATCAACATCCCTCCTTCAGCCAGTGCCAGAGTTGTTGCCGCAAAGGTCAAAAGCAAGTGGCCTTTTTTGTTATGGACCTAATTGCTCCCATGATGTCGTCGCGATTGCTGGTAAGCGTTAACTTGTTGCAACATTTTGGTTGAAATATTATTCTACTTAAGAAATCATTAAATTAGCTAATACTAACTGAAATGTCTTGTCTTATAATCAGCTAAACGTCCCTCATCTCAGTCACTTCACTCGTCAGAGGCACCCTGTCATCCTTACACACGGCCACATACAGGTCGAGGCTACATATACAAGGTATAGTGGAAAAAGGGATGGTAGCTTCGGCGTTATTTCTGGAGGATGGGAGAACTTTGCTTCATTGTGCAACTTCAAGCCAAGTGGTGTGGCGGTCTTCGAGGTGATATCAACTGAGCCAGTGATGATCCTCCAGGTTCGATGCAGATAGGATGCATAGGGACGAGTAACTGAAGGCGTAATGCCCCTGTGTTTGACATCTTTATCCATATATCATGCTAAGACTTTTCCCATAGTTTTAGGTAGTATGAAACTAGATTATATGTTTCTTGGTTGTTGAACAATTATATTGACTTTTTTTTTGGTGTTATTAAGTTGAAAACAACTTTCGGTATTAACTAAATCAGAACCGCATTCGCAAATGTTATAGGTTTTTGCACTTTTTTTATTCACTTTACCAATTTAACTTCATTGGACAAAAATTAGTTTTCCAAGTACAAATGGCAGAATTGCCTTTTTTTTTTACGTTATGCCAGAATAAAATTATTACTTTGTTGGCCTTTACAAAAACTTTTTAAAAAAAAATTCTGGCCCAATCAGTTAGGAAGACAACAAAACCTCGTGTTTTTTGTAAATGAAACTATTTTAATATGTTGGGTATTAAATTGGTCATTTTTAGGGGTTTTTTTTAAATTGGTTTTCTTGGACCTTGAAATGTTAAAGAAAAAAAAGTTACTCGAGAAAGATGTATACAGCAGTAATGTTTGAAGGAAGCCATATGTCACCAGTTATTTTTGTTTTGTTTAACTTGGTATAATGAAAAATGTTTTCCTTTTTGGTACATTAACAGACTATTAAAAAATTAATCCGGCCCAATCAATGAGTAAAATAGCCCAACCGAAGTTTCTTTTAATGACTCAAGGCTGGGTAATTTATTGTAGTTGGGCTTAGCTCTCAGCTGGGTTCCAGGTCCAGTGTGGAGTGTGTATTTTTTTTTAATTTCTTAAGGTCCTTGAGCAGATGTAATTAGAGGGTGATCCATAATCATAAACAAAGTAAGAAACCGCATACTTTTATATCATCATCCTATCACCTCAGCCATATCATGTTTGTGGTGGCTTCTACCTTTAAGGCGTTCAACACTACATCTTCATCGTAACAACTCCTTCGTTTCCCCTTCGATTAACATGTTTAACTTTGTACATTATAAGTTATAAGGATCTGTGTGTTTCTCATTTGCTTGACTTTTTTAATCACTTTGAAATCAGATGGACATGGGTTGAAACATTCGAAACAACACGGAGAAGGTTGTGTCCAGTGCGAAAGGAAATTGATGAAGAACCTAATACCCAAAGACAACAGGAGTGGTAGCAGTTTGGTGGATCTCTTTATTTCCGGGTATGTGAATATTTGATTTCTTTGCTTCAATGAATACTAAATTTCTGTATATGTTTTTTTTGGCGTCGTTGTTTTGTGCAACCAGGTTGATTTTTAGGTAATTTTTCAGGCCACCAAATATCCAGAAACATTAACGGATGAGGTACATGCGAACAATAGTGAAGATGGTGGTCAACAAACTTTGCTGCTGCATGAAGCATTTACGAAGTCTCGATATACCCATGATGGAACACATGTAAGCTTAAGATCCAGCTATTATAGAATGCCCGGACCCGTTTTCCTTCCGCCCACTACTGATGAACCGATACGTAATATTGTATTTAACTTTGTCTATGCCATTAGAAAATAAGCTGTTAAAATTTTGTCTGACGCAAACCTAATAAAAGGGGATCTATTTTATACTATGATATTTGATTCGGTTGGAATTACCAAGCGGAAAATGAAATAAACGCAAAGGAGAGTAAGAATGAAGAGGTTAGCGTTTGGTTAAATGAATGTTTGGTATAGAGTTCTCAAGTTACAGGGACTAAAGTCTGAGTATTTTTTTGGTATGTACGTGTTAAAGTCAATCCTTAGTTAAAATTCGTGTGTGATCCATTAATGTGACTCAGAGGTCGATTATTCCAGTTTGTCGAATTTCAGTCACGATAACTGCCGTGTGGGAAATGATTTTCCGATTCGCACGGTTGCGATCGTAACAAAAAATTCTCAAACTAAAATAATGGATCTCTGAGAAACTCGTTTGAATCACCATGAATTTGTATTTGGATTAACTTGTACTCTTAAAAACCACAAAATATCCATGCTTTAATCCTAGTAACTCATTAATTCTGTGCCAACCTTCATTTAACCAAACACTGATATCTTCTTTCATGCTCCATTTTCCTTTTATTTTAATTTTGATTGGTTGTTCCAACAATATCGGAGTTAACTGTAGTCCATGTCCTTTGTTACAAACTAAAAAATAGAAACAGATTTTGTTATACTGCTAGTAGCTTAATATTAATTCACACAGAATGTCTTACTGATAATTACTATAACACATTCTCAACTACATTCATGAGGAGGAGCCGGATGAATACTAGTTGGATAAAAATTGTGTTACACAAATGAATTTTCAATCGTCTTCTATAGGATAAACGTAACATGGGGAAGGATGGACATGGTAGTATTTGGTTGTATGAGTGCTAGTCCAGAGTTGTTTAGTTATTGAAATTAAAGTATGGGTATTTCCTGTCCCCGTGAATTACCTATATATGTTGTTTCTATGATTCCTTAATGACCTTCATATGCTTAATATAAATTCAAACACTAGGTTATTGTTGTACTATCCTTGTAAATGCACTATATCAGATGCTTCTATAACTGCTTAATGAGATTCCTATGCGTTAGATAAATTGACCACATCTTTAATTTTTTTTTGCGAGAGGCAACTAACGGTTATGGTTGACGACATGGTTGAGTTGCATTCTCACATGGCTGCGTGAATCAAGTAATTATAATGTTGCAGTCTTTGCTTTCTTGAACTTTCTTCACAAATACTTTTCTTACAGTCATTGTTAATTAATTTTTAATATCAGGTCATAATAGTCAACAATGTTACGGATATCAGATGACTACATTTTGGAAATATTCAAGCTCTCAATCCCAGGAAGCAAAACCCTGCCTATCAAAGTCATGCTGTAGTCACATAGCTGATAACATAGAAAGATTCGCTATTGTTCAACTTAAAGGAAATTTCTGCAGGGTTTCAAACATTTGTTGTTCATACTTTTAAATTCTGTCAGTATGTAAGACTCTAACAACTTCAAAATGTTATTGAACCTAATAATCGAAACTATGATATGCGCGAATATAAATGTGTTTGTGTTTACGATTTTCTGCTTCATATATAATAGATTCATGAAACATATATATTAGAAACTGCTTTCATACACAGTGTGCCATTTTCCCTTAAAAAAAATTTCTAATGAATATAGGAAATCTATAATAACAAAATAGATTCACAACCTCAACGTAACAAAAGAGATTTACAACCATCTATGAACAATTCAACCTTGGAGACTACAACCCATTCAATCTAATAATTTGGTTGGTAAATCAAATGCACTAACAAGGGAAAAAAATCCATTAACATAGCTCTAATTTATCAACTGTATTACATAACCAAAATGGTAGGAAGTCCTTACCCCAAATGCAACCACAATAAACTGCAACTAAAATACAGCAATGTAAGCAAAACACATGCATATTATTGAACATGATTGTCATCATTATGGACTAAGTAGGGAAAAAAATCAATTTACACAACTCTAATTCATCAACTGAATTGCATAATCACAATGGTAGCAACTCGTTACCCAAAAGTCAACCACAATTAACTGCAACGAGAATACAACAATGTAAGCAAATCACATACATATTATTGAACATAATTATCATCCTAATGGACATATTCACAGTTAATGTAAATAACTACAAGTTAAAACTCCTCAATACCAAGCAATGACAAATACATTGCGGTCAATAAATCAGGATACATCATGCTTTTAGAACCAATTATATTTGCATTGCACTAATTCCTTCAAATGGTCAAAGTGTCCTATGCATCAATGCGAACAATGCCATCTACGATCCTTGTTTGTTGCCACAGGGCAGTGACGATGGTAACGGATCTCAGACATCGATCTGCACATGTGGTGTGTCACATTTATCATCAATGACATCATTAACGCATTCATAGTTCGTGAATGAATGTCTCTTGTCCTGCTGTGACTCCTTCACCTGCTTATGGCATCATAATCCCCAATCAGAAACCATAATCATGCATAAAACCATAATGGTCATTCATCGCAAAGTGGTTAAGAGGAGTTTTACGCATCACACATGTGTTAACGAGTAGAGATTTTTATTGAAAAAACTATTCGTGGACGCGATGTCAATGGATTCACTGCTTTCATGGAGGCTCCGCTGTTTTATAAATTTTTTAAACAAGAAGAACGAGATCTTCATTAATTTACCCAGTTCATGACACAGAAATTAGAGGTTTAGATTCAAAAAAATTACCTCATCAAAAGTGTTGTCTTTACCCTTCCGGTTCCTCATACCCGTCGCCGTAAACTTCCTTGTTCCACCCTTTTTAAAAGGCTGCGCAAACAGAGGAACATTCACATAGTTTAATGGTATTTAAAGGGACACACACCGAAAAAGATATTCACAGCAGGAGCCTAGTTAGAATAAACAAATCGTACCTTGGTCTTAGGTCCTGAGTGGTGTTCGGACTTAACTGAGATCGACCTCGAACAATTAGCAAACCTTTCTGCACTAAAACCTGAGTCCTTGGATGATGCATTGCCGTCTGATCAATCGCGAGGGTTACCTTCAGCACTATGCTGCATCAGATCTGGACAGCGCTTGTAGTAATGACCGTACTTGTGGCAATTAGAGCATGCTCTCTTCTTCCTCCAAGAAGACCCCTTGGAAGGGGCTCCTTTGCTTTTGACAACAAAGGGATCGTTGATGCCTTCCACGTTAACATTAGGAATTGACTTGCCTTGTTTGCGTGACTGCAGGCGGATAACTAAATTGACAAGTTCAGACTAGACTTCATCAAAGTCTGCAAGATCTTTACAAGCAATATCACACAGCTTGTTGCAATTCGATGCCAATGCACCAACTCGAAACTTTAAGACCCTTTTGATGTCATCATTCATAGGCATTTCTGTGCTAATAAATTTGTTCTTTGCATTCTTTGTCCACCTTTTGTAGATCAATGAATCTGGAAACTCAAGTATGTTTTCGAACTTCATGGCACAGAAGACATGACTACACGAATACTAGGTGATTCAAACAGCTTGCACGAGCACGAGAATAGATTCTTACCTCTATCGACTTCCACCCGTCGATCTTTGGCCGGGTCTCTGAGAGCAGTCACACTGAACTCGACCTTGTCCAAGGTTGTGCTTAGTACCTTGATATTCAAAGCCCCTGCCCTCTGAATCTCATTACGAATTTCCTTGAAAATGTTTCGCGTGAAATAACATGATGCAGATCTTTCATATACCTCCAACAAGGTAATCATCACTGGCTCTGAGAACTGAGACTTAAAGCCAGCTATTAATTCGTTGTTTCTATACTCCTTTAAGGCCCTATCCAGGTTATGCATGAAATCAATGAGGGTGTTCTTGCGATTAACATAAAATCTGATGAGAGAATTTATACCTTCGCACTGTGATGTCGTCCTTATGTAACCGAAAAACTTATCCCGGAGGAAACAATGGGACCACATCGCATGAGTTTCGTACGTCTTTTCCATCCAGGTACTCCCAACAAGGTTGTGCTTATCCAAAATGGCTGCCCATCTCCAATCAAACTCTCTGTGGTCGTTGTTGTCGTATATAAGACACTTAAAATTGCGCAGGAAATTAGGATTCTTTATATTTTCACATGCATTTCTCTGCAGATGCCATCCGCATAACCGATGGGTCGCATCAAGAAGAACATTCTTGATTGCATCTCGCATGGCAAGGTCTCCGTCAGTTATTACTGCTTTAGGACTTTTTCCACCCATCGCTTCAACAAAAGTTTCCAACAACCACTTATACGTCTCTGTGGTTTCGTCGGATAGTAGGCCGGAGCCGAATATAACAGTCTGCCCGTGATGATTGCATCCGGAGAAAATGACAAAAGGCTTGTTGTATTTATTCTTCTTGGAGGTTGAATCAAAGGCAACAATATCCCCAAAGCAGTGATAGTTGATAATTGACTGCCCATCTGCCCAAAAAATATGCTCGAGCCTTTCGTCACTAGTGAACGTATACTTTCCAAAGAACAGCGGATCATTGTTTGACTTACCAATCAAATAGTTTATTGCCGCATTGGCATCCTCGTTTTTAACTTTCGACCGACGATAACGATCAACGTGGTTGTACAAATCTTTGCGTGTGAAGCCAGCATGACGATATCCACCCTTCTGGAACGCAATATACCCCATAATATGGCAGGTCTTGACACCAAAATTATGAAGATTTTTCACTTAGACTTTATCAATGACACTGAGATGACGATTGGCCGGAACCAGATGCGCAAATTGGGGTGGCGTCAGATCGTGGTTGTGAGATTCCACAAAACATGATATCTTCCATAAACCGTAGCCATAGTCAAGCTTTACCCTAAGCCGAGCTGGACACTTGGTTCGCGTTAGTGACCTTGCCTCCCTTGATCTATCATCCAGATCAAGATACCTCACATTCCTCCACCCCTCTTTGTTGCAAACAAGTTGCCTGCTAATGATTCTACCTTGTTTATCCCTAACCACGTCGTCCTTCCTCATTACAAAATCCATGCCAACAAGAATAAGCGTTATAAAATTGGCAAGCCTCATCCTCTGTCCTAAACTCCAGGTTCCAAATATCCTCCACCATTAAATCTGCTATTCTTTTTACACCACAAACTTCTTCACTCTTGCTAGTAGAATCCAGCGAATCCACATCGTCGTCTTCAGCATCATCTTCTGCATTCGGTTGATAATCGAAATCATCACCCAAATCATTATCAGAATCATTCTTCACATCAACCTCGTTTATGGACATAATTTAACCCCTGCTATAATTTTACCCAAAAATGTCAATAAACAGATCCAACAGCAGCAACTACGGGTAGCTAAACTAAGCTACATTTAAAATTAAATGAACCAAAACCAATTAAACTAACCCAATTGTTTATGACCCCAGTATAAGGTTTTAATTTCAATTCCCCAAACCTAGCCACATCATAGAACTGGATAATGTTACTTAATTTTCAAATTCCAGAATAGCAACCCAACACCCTAAATAGAGAACCATTTAAAAGGCATAGACCATCATCCAAATTAAACTAATCTGGATTAACAAAAAAACTTAATCGAACATACCTTGATGACAACCAAAGTTTGAGCTTGAACGGATAAAAAATGCACTCTCGGAGGGAGGTGACCTTGCCGAATCGGACGCACCTAATTCGAAGCCAGCCGAAAAATGAATGTTGGTAAACCAACTTCAAGCAGTCACAGTTTCGGATCAAGCAGAAGTTCAGCTACAAAGTTCTCTACTGGAACCACATCACTTTAGCGTTCGCCCTCTCCTCAGTTGACGTCGACGCCAATCCGACGGAACCAGAGCACCAGTACCGGAACCTGTTACTCGAATGAGATCATTCTTGCTAAATGGACGCTGGGTATAGAACGACGGCAAAAAAATCAAACGGGATTGGGTAGTGGGTTCTAGGATAACAACTTTCAAGGTTGGGTAGTGGGTATAGAACGAAGGAGAAAAAACCATGGGTAGTGGGTTCTATGCGTTTTCCAAGTTTTTAGACATGCATGTTGAATTTCAGGAAGAGATGGAGTGTATTTTTTAAAATGAAAAACAAGTTAGAGATTACAAATTATAATTGTAAATGTTCCCCAATACACTATACAGTATATGTATACAATAATTAATATAGTATTTGTTATGGTATATGTTCATTAAAGTCTTTTGTTATAACCAATGAATGCATTAATGAAAGTTTGAAAATTTTTTTGATCAATGGCTGAGATGATGATACATGAGCAAGGGTAACTTACCCACAAAATTAGCATGGGTTTGGAAGAAATTACCTTAATTCTATATTAAATATTAGTGGAGGTTTTTTAAATTGCCATCAATAAAATGTATTGTAGAGGTTTTTAGAAACCTCCACTAAAATACTTCCAAAATTAAATATTAATTTTGTAGTGAATCCAGAAGGACTATATATATTGTTTGATGTTAAAAATTGTTGAGGATCAATTGAATAATTAATTTCTATTAGAGATCAAAATGTTGACTTTGAATTCGTTCGAATCAATTTGGATAAATACTTCAAATTTTTTTTAGTGGTGTAAAAAAAATTATTTAAATTTTATAATGGGTTAATAATATTAATACTATATAAAAATCTATTTTTTATATTGTAAAATTATAAAATTGCTATCTATGCAAAATTGCTGACGTGACACAATTACAAAAAGCATATAGTATAAACTCATTTTATTATATGTTGTTATCAGCTTTTAAATGATATAAATAGACAGATGAATTTTTTATTTGAATTTGTTAATTTAGTTTTGATAATGTTTGACTTTGATTGATATTACCTGAAATCTTAAATTCTAAGTTTGTCTATGAAGAACAGATATAATTACATTAGTACATATAATTCTTTTTCTGTATAATATTGATTGATAGAGCCTCGTTGGTAAGTGTTACAAGATTTGTTATTTTATTTTTTTGATTTTGATTTGAATTTACTGATTTATAATGATAGTGTGTTTGTATTTTTTTAAAGTGTAAGACATTATTAAAGCACGAGGTTTGTTTTTCCTTAAATCTTTACTCGTTATTGGCCGAAATACTAATTTCCATGGGTTATCTTACCTAGTTATACTGTAATTAATAATATATCAAGGAACATTATTTTGGAAAGTAAAGTGGAAAGGTTTAGAGAAAAAGTAATTTGAAATTATTTTATTTTGAAACATTATTTATTAAAAAATATGGGAGAGTTATCATGTAACTTTTGTCCCTTAATTTTTGTTAGTTTTATCAAAATAATTTGAAGTTAGTTTTGTATATTATAGTATTACATTTCATAGTAAATGTAAAAGGATTAGTTTTGATGAAGGAATAATTTAGATAAATCGTTGCAGAGAATTAATAGTTATATTATTAATTGATTCATCACAAGTTTTAAAAATTCTTTGTTTTAGATATTTTTTAGATATTTTTATATATTATGTTACATAATTCTAATACTTAAATAAATATCTAGATATTTATTTTTACAGAACAAAATTATGAGAATTCTAGATATTTTTACAAATATAAAACATAATTAATAATTTAATTAAGATTATCTCAATTTAGCGAGAAAAAAATTGTCTTCCATTTTTTGCCTATGCAAATCCTCCATGGAAACATATGCATGCAGCATGCTGCAAGGGCTGCTCCCCATAGTCCTCTATTGAAAGAAGCTCCTACAGTAAAATTTTGGCGAGGTAAATCTGATTAATAGAAGTCTAAACAAAGATTTGGCAACTATGCTATTTATTTTTTGGAGAAGTATAGGGACAACACTCCCACTAAAATCATAAACAACACCAACTAATAATTATTAATTTATTTTTTTTAAAATTAAAATTTGAATAATCATCCGAAAACACATTTTGAATAGTAAGGATTAGCAAAATACCCCCATAATCACGTTTTTCCCTTTCCTGTCAACAACCACAAACCCTTCCTCCCACACAGTGGCGGATCCACGGGGGGACCTAAGGTGGCCATGGTCCCCCCCAAATTTTTTTAAAAAAAATAGTAAATAGTAATAATTAATAATATTAAATTTTTTTATATATAATATTAAAAAAAATATAACTTACAAAATTTTATAAATTAAAAAAACTAAAAACTGCATTATGTATTAGATATTTGAATTATTGTTGCTCTTGTTAACAAATAGCCCATTCTAATAATTAATAAAAATGGTTCTATTATACTAGCCCAAGCCCATACTATTAATTAAAGTAACCCTAGTACATTTTTCAAATATTTGTTTCAAACTATCATAGGCATAGCGCCACTTTTCTCTCTCTTTTAGTGATTCCCAAACTTTTGGTCTTCTACTCTTCTCATTCTAATTTTCTTTCCATACCAAAACAAGACATACGAAGAAAAACCATTGAAGAGAAGTGAACAACAAAATATTAACCATTGAATGCACAACAAAGATTCAAAGAGGTATATTTCAATTTTTTTTAAGTTAATGACAATGTCAAGTATTATTTACATTATTTATTTAAAATAATTAATTTATTTTTTTTATAATGGACAGTGTTCAAAGATTGAAGTGAGGACAAAACTCAATAGAATTATTTTTTTGTGAGACTTGGAACAAAAAATAATCAGGTAAATCAATAACTTTATTTTTGGTTATTATATATTTGTGTTTCTAAAATTATTTATTATTGCTCAATAGGTTTAATATTTTTTTTAAGAAAATAATATATATGCAATTATTTTTGTTTTTTTTTTGTTAGATAGTTCAAGTTAAGTTAAAAATGTCAAAGATGAAAACAATTCACTCATTTTTCAAGAGAAAAGAGAGAATATATGATGAACAAAATTCAGCTTCAGATTCTTTGAGTAATGTTCAAAATATTATTGAACAACCTGTGACACAACTTGTTGAGCAAGATATTCAACCCCCTGCTTCCAAAATAGCAAGGACTGAAATAGATCAAGTTAATATTGATACATTGATGCGTGATCCCGGAAAGCGTCCGCAAATTTGGAATTATCCTATCAATCAACAAGATGAAATCCGTAGAGCATACATAAAGTTTGGACCATATCAATTTATTATGGATGAGTACCCTCTTTCTGGTCTAGAAAGTCATCCTCGTCGTTTCAAAGCTCATTGGTTTAAGAGTTTTTCTTGGCTAGAATATTCGCCAGAAGTGGATGCTACATTTTGTCTTCCATGCTATTTATTTTCTAGAAAGTCAAGTCCATTCACATCAGGAGGATTTCGCAATTGGAAAAAAGTGAATAATGGAAAGGATTGTGCATTTTTATCTCATGTGGGTAAATCTCTTAGTTCTCCTCATAATATTGCTGTTAAGTCTTGTAAAGATTTGCTTAATCAATTATGTCACATTGACAAAGTATTGGCTAAGCAAAGCTCACAACAAGTTTTAAGCAATAGATTGCGTCTTAAAGCCTCTATTGATACTGTCAAATGGTTAACGTTTCAAGCTTGTGCTTTTAGGGGACATGACGAGAGTCATGAGTCTCAGAATCGAGGAAATTTTCTTGAAATGTTAAAATTATTAGCTTCTTACAATAAAGAAGTGGATGCAGTTGTTTTGGATAATGCTCCTCAAAATGCAATATACACATCACCTTCTATTCAAAAGGAAATTCTACATGTTTTTGCTAGAAAGGTGCAAAATGAAATTCGCAATGAGATTGGTAATGCAAAGTTTTGTTTGATTGTTGATGAAGCTAGAGATGAATCTAGAAGAGAACAAATGGCACTTGTTGTTAGATTTGTTGATAAGCATGGATTTGTCAAAGAAAGGCTAATAGATGTTGTTCATGTCAAAGATACTACTTCTGCTACTCTAAAACAAGAGATTTGTTTTGCATTATCTCATCACAATCTCAACATTCAAAATGTTCGAGGTCAAGGGTATGACGGAGCTAGTAATATGCGTGGAGAGTGGAAAGGGTTACAAGCTTTAATTATTCAAGAATGTCCTTATGCATATTATGTTCATTGCTTTGCTCATCAATTACAGCTAGCTCTTGTTGCTGCGGCTAAAGAAGTTGTTGATGTTCATGCTTTTTTCCAAAGTTTGAGTAATATTATCAATGTTGTGTGCTCTTCTTGTAAACGCAATGATGAATTACGATCTGCTTATGCAACTGAAATTTCCCATTTAGTTGCAACTAATCAAATTGAAACAGGAAGAGGAG
Source organism: Arachis hypogaea (assembly GCF_003086295.3). Taxonomy (NCBI): domain Eukaryota; kingdom Viridiplantae; phylum Streptophyta; class Magnoliopsida; order Fabales; family Fabaceae; genus Arachis; species Arachis hypogaea. Next base: position 67,973,588 of record NC_092040.1, on the reverse strand, counting down.
CAAATCAAATTGGCACATTAAAAAGATCAGGAGATACCAGGTGGAGCTCTCACTTCAACTCAATTTGTAGCCTTTTACGTATGTTTGGAGCAACAACTTCAGTTCTGGAAGATTTGGCTACTAATGGATCTACATATTCTCAACGTGGTGATGCTACTTATGCTCTTAAATCTTTATTATCATTTGATTTTGTTTTCATTTTGCATATGATGAAAGAAATCATGGGAATCACTGATAAACTTTGTCAAGCATTGCAACAAAAATCTCAAGACATTTTGAATGCTATGCATCTGGTTTCTAGTACAAAGTCATTGATTCAACAGTTAAGAGATAGTAGTTGGGGAGCACTTTTGGAGAAAGTTAGTTCTTTCTGCAATGATCATGCTATTCAGATACCTGATATGGGTGCTTCTTTTAGTGACATAATTCGGTCTCGTCGTAAAAAGGATGTTGTCACTGTTGAACACCACTATCGTGTTGACATTTTTACTAGCGTGATAGATTTTCAATTGAAAGAGCTAAATAGTAGATTTAGTGAGCAAGCAACCGAGCTCCTCATACTGAGTACATCTCTAGATCCTAAAGATGCTTTCAAGTTATTCAGTGTTTGCAACATATGCAATCTTGTAAAGAATTTCTATTCTTTAGATTTTTCTGAGCAAGAAAAGATTCAATTGGATTATGAGTTACAACATTATGAACTTGATGTGGTTAAAGCTCCAGATTTTCAGAATTTGTCTACTCTTGCTGAATTGTGTCAAAAATTGACAGAGACAGGAAAATCAAATATATATCCTTTAATTGATAGATTAATTCGTCTTGTTTTGACTCTTCCTGTGACAACAGCAACAACTGAACGGGCCTTTTCAGCTATGAAGATTATTAAAACAAGGCTTCGAAACAAGATGGAAGATGAATTTTTAGCAGATTGTATGATTGTATATATTGAAAAGGAAATTGCTTCAAAATTCACTTCAGAGATGATAATTGATGATTTTAGTTCCATGAAGCATCGTCGAGCAAGTTTAAAAATATCAAAATCTTAAAGTATGTAGTTGAACATTGACTTTTATATAATATAATTACTTTTTTGATATATATGCTACAAATCATATTTTGTTAATTTTTTGTTATATTTTATATTTAATTGGCCCCCCTCTTATGAAATTTCTGGTTCCGCCACTGCTCCCACATCCACACCACACCCCACCCCTGCTCCCCACAACCCCCCGCCGGACTCTCTCAAAACACCGCAGGCATTCCGGCTCCCACATGCGTCCGCAACTACCACACGCAGCCCAACCTCATCGCGCCTCCATCTCGCCCATCGCTGTAGGCAGCCCAGTCTCGTCGCGCCTCCATTGCACCGCTGCAGACAGCCCAGCTTCGTCCTCCATTTGCACCGCGGGGACTGCCTCTTCCCTCTGTCGCTGCTACTGTTCATCAGGCTTCACGTCGCTGCTACAGGGAGAAGTCGCATCAATGACAGGATTGCGGCACCCATCGCATCATCGTCCTCCATCGTGTCCCTCCGCCGCCGTCGGTCTTCTTTTTCTCCTTCTGCGACGCAGGGCGCCCTCCACCTTCCATCAAAGCACAGCCTCCCAGATATTTCGTTTTTATTGTACACGCATATTTCGTTTTTATTATACATGGATGTTTCTTTTAAATTCGATGGATATAACATTTTATTGTACATGGATGTTTTTTTATTGCTGCGCTAAGGTCCGGTGATGCCGGCAACTTTGATGGGAAAGGGGAAAATAGGTTAATGAGAAAGGAGAAAAGTGTAATTGAGAGTAAGGATGGATAATATATTTTTTTAATGTTTAGTGGACCTATAGTGTAGCCCATTATTTACGTTGTTTATCTGTTGTCTATCTAGACCGCCCAAGAATTTTGATAAGAGAAATCAAACTCAGAAACTTAAAAAAAAGCCATAAACAATTCAAGATATCCTGCTTGCTCATTGTAGTAGTATACAAACCTCGAGAATTTGTTGGTTTTCCATGTTGGCTCTATTCACAAATCCTGCAGGCGGTGGCGAAGGTATTTTGTAATTGAAAATAATCACGAGTCTCTTGACATTTGAATGTTCCCATAGTTTATGAAGAGAACAAATGCCAGTGATGCTCTGAAGGTTTTTCTTTGATCTTCTCAAGCCGTTTAAGGATATCTAGGAAGGAAGGTCTTTGAGTCATGTCACCAGCCCAACAAAGCTCTATTAACCTGAGGGCATGCAAGGTCAAACTTCATCTTGTGTGATTACAAATTATTACAAGTCCAAAGATGCTCTGTCAAATAGTTAATATGCATGAGCATACATGATAGATATGATTCTAACATTTGATAACTTAATTTCCAGTGATCAGAATATGAGAGAGATCGTATCCGTCACAGATCGAAACTCCATTAAGGGTTTGCTGCATGCACAAGATAAGATTTAAACCCCACACTTACTTAAGCGGATTAATATCTACCTATTAAACCAACCCATGTAGATTAGGGTAAGCGTAAGTTTATCATAGTAGTCTACAAAGTAGTCGGCGACAAGACCATAATTTCTGTTTTCCTTAATCTCATTCATTAAGAATCCGACTATCAAGGGCCGAAACATCTTATTAACACTATTAAGAGGATTCTTATCTAGTAAGATCAAGACCAAGAGTGATTTATATCAAAAAATCACATAGGAAGCCTGCAAAAGAAGAAAAAAAGAAATTGGATGAACAAATATTTAAAATGACTTACTCTCGTAGTTCAGGACCATAACCTTTCGCTCGAATAATTGGCCTGTGTCCCTCAGCCACATGCTTGGCTCCCTCATAAGGTTCTAAATTTGTAAATGGTGGTTCACCTTCAAGCATCTAATACATAAGAGTATGTCTTTAATTAGAACTGTCTAATTCTATCACACCACAGTATGAAGAAAGCAGAATTACCTCATACAAAATCATAGCAAAGGAGAACACATCAACCTTCTTGTCATATCTCCGGTGTTTGAAAACTTCAGGAGCCATATAGCGGTCTATATTTTTATTTTTATTTTTCACAGCAGAAAGAAGAACTTTAGGCACTGCATGTAGTGATTATTATTTGATTGGAAAATTCTGCACAGACTCCCTAACTCTATCTCTGTAAAATAGCCACTGAACCTTTTTAGATGAAAGGCTAAACTTTCCACACAACTTTTAAATGGACCCTTCATACATAGTTGAAGAAAAACTTTCACCATATGACTTTTATGTATTGATTGCACATGATAAATATTTTTAGAAAAACATTTTTACTTCTCTTCTAATACCGTTTTTCTAAATATTATTCTATATTTTCTATTTGGTTGAATATAATGTTGGCCCCTCAAAATACTGGGAATTTTGCTTTCGATTCCTTTAACCAAACAGGTTTAGGTGCACATATTTCCTAAATATATTTTGGTTGGTTTTTTGTCCTTAATTCCTTATACCAAAGCAATATATTTTCTTTAAGTTCATAAAAACTTATGATAATTAGATTTAGGTCCATAAAAACTGGCTTCCTGAAATCAAATAATCATACTTACTCAAGAACTAAAACCAATTAATGTTAGAAATGTTTGGACCTCAATCAAAGTGAAATTTCTATCGGGGCTAAACCAGATATTTTATGAAATGTTTGAATTGAGAAAAAAAATATAAAAAAATGATAAAAAAAAATCTATAGCGATCAAAACCAAAATTCATAATACAAAGGTAGGGTAGACAAATGCAATTATGCAACCTTACCCCTTGCAAGAGGAGAGGGTATTTCTAGGATTTGCATGTGATGTCAGAAATTAAAAACAACAACCAACTGAACTTATCCTACTAGATTTGATCGGGTACATGGATCAGTCAGCTAGTGCCATACATTCTACCATAAACTATACTTATATTTAGTTAAAAAAAAGAAAAGGTTAACTAACCAAACTTACCTTTAGTAAAAGACTTAAAAAGGCTATACATGAGGTGGTCAAAGGAGATTTATGTGTCAACAGTCTCACTATGGACTTGATATATGATAGGGTGCAATGACGCCGTTTGATCCATGTAGCCGACCCCACTTAGGGGGATAAGGCTTTGTTGTTGTTGTTGTATGGAAAAAGTTAGAGACTGTCATATGTATTGATCAACACACACAAGTTGAGTGAGAAGAACTTTAGCTAATTAGTACATGGAAGGTTGTAATTTGCACATTTTAGGGAGTTTAAAGTCCTGATTGCATGAGATGTAAAGCAAGATAAAGTGCAGAATGGGTCTATGCATTTTTCCCTTATTAATTTAAAGAGTAATGCTTGTTATAACCAACCTTTTTTCAGCCAACGTCAGCCAACTTTTTTAAAATTACTTTTTTTATCTTACATCTAAACCTTAAATCATAAACCCTTAACCCTAAATCCTAAATTATAAATGTAAACTCTAATGTTAACTAATGTTGGCTAATTAAAAAGTTGGTTTCCTATACTTTCTCTAATTTAAAAGAACTAAGAATACTCACAACTTCCAGTTTCACCAGTCATCTTGTACACATCATGAGAACTTTTGACTTTAATAAGCTTGCTAAGTCCAAAATCTCCTACTTTTAAATAGTCGGCACAAGAATTGACCAAAAGAACATTCCTGAAATTTTAGGGGGAGGTAAAAATTCAACATGTAATGAATATGGATATAAATTCCAGCAACATAAATCTGGATGACATTAAACATAGTATGTGGCATGTCAGCCATTTAAGATAATATAGTGCATGTTTGGGCGCCATTATTTTGTTAAAAAAAGATCTTTTTTCAATGAAAAAAGATCTTTTTTTATTTTTTAACGTGTTTGGCAAATTTCTAGTAGTAAAAGTAAAAGCACTAGTAAAATAAAAAAAAGATCTTTTTTGAAAAGTTGTAATTTACATCTTTTTTTAAAAGATCTTTTTTCCTTAAAAAAAAGATGTTTTTCATGTAATAAATAAACAAAAAAGTACTTTTATATTGTTATACCCAAACATAATTGATAGATAAAAAGACCTTTTTACATGAGATATCCAAACATAAAATTACTTTTACTTCTCTATAAGATCTTTTAAAAAAAGATAACTCGAAAAAAGATCTTTTCTTAGAAGCTCACCCAAACAAGCCCATAGTCTTCAATATATAAGATAGAAATCACCATGTTACCTTGGCTTGAGATCTCGATGAATTATAACATTTGGTTCACTGTGAAGATAGGCCATCCCTCTACAAACAACATTCACGAAATAAAGGTTACAACAATGGTTAATTTCAAAATGAACGAAAATAAAAGACACGAGATTAGTTGTCACAAACTCAACATGTCATTTTAATTGATTTTTGCATTTTGCTTATGTCAAAGTGGATACACATTACAAATCTATGGGATATACAAAATATTGTCCAAGAAAGAAGGGTGACTTGTGCACGATACTCTCGATGGGTATGAGGAGGGTAAATATTTGCATTCTTAATCCACATGTGCACTTAGATTTTTCTTGAGATTTCTTGGAAGCTTCAAAAGTGGCTTTCGGAATTTTTTTGAGAAGCACGTTACAGGCTCAGGATCTTCTTTCATTCATCCAAGTGTAAGGTCCTTTGAAAGATTTGAAGAGCAAATTGCCACAGTTTTCAACATTTCTTTCCTGACAACTTTGGTGGAATGGATAAGTGAAAGTAATTGTATTATTGTTGTAGTGTCAATGGCGAATCTCTGAGAAGCATAGAAGAATTAAACTAACAAGAAGTGTCATAGCCTTAGAGCTCCTCTACTCTCTAATAATCTATTGCAAATGATCACTCACACCTAAGTAATACTTTCTACCTTTGCTTTATGGTTAGTAATTCCTAGCTACCTTATGGGTCCTAATAGTAATTCCTTTGTTTTGCTGTATTCTTGTTCTTCTATTATCTATCAGAAACAAAATAATAAAAATAACAAGTGTAGGAAAATTCAGGTATGATATCATACCTGGCAATATCCATGGCAAAGTTGATCGCTGTTGAAGTACTAAGTGAACTTTTAACCTTGAGGTACCTATGAAGATCACCCTACAAATGGCACGAACTAGCAGTAGTAAAGTTTAACCTCAAAACTCGAGACTGCAAATGCTCAATACGTCAGAAACTAGGTGTCAAGTGGTGAAGCAGTATTATCAACAATTACATACCCCTCTTAGATACTCAGTAATCAACATTAGAGGCTTCCTATCAGTAACAGCTCCAAGAAATTGAACAACATTAGGGTGGCGAAGTTTCACTAGCAAATTAACCTCATGCCTGAAGTCCTGACTGCATAAAAAGTTAACAATAGAGAAAAGAGGATAAGTAACCGACTGACACATGACACAGCAGAGAAACCTTGGACAGAAAAGTATAATTTATTATAAAAGAAATACAAGCTCAATTAATTTGAGGTCCATTACTAACTCCCCTCTATACCACACTTTGTCTTTGATTTTTATTGACAAACAGATAAAAGTATACATGCTTTAGAACAATTCATTTTTCTCCCCAGGTGAAGTAGGTTCAACAAGAATAAAAAATCATTATATGGGCTAGATAAAGTAATGACTTGAAATTATTGTCAATTGGTCAGGGTCAAATTGTATTTGTCTAAACATAAAGAAACAATTTGATACAATCCAATTGTAAGGTACCAGATTAAGTTCCGGATTGAGAGTATCGAGTTTATAAGGCTATGAACTTAAAAAAAGAAAATAATAATAATAATAATAATAATAATAATAATAATAATAATAATAATAATAATAATAATAATAACTAGGTGGTGTGATTGTCCCAGTATTCTTATCATTCATTAGAATTTAGAATGCAGAGGCCACCAAACTAACAAACCGTAGAAATTACAATCTTACATCACCAATCTATCATCTGAAAGAGCTGGAAGAATGCGTTTGACAGCAACAGGTGTTCCACGCCAATGAGCTCTTAAAATCTCACCAAAAGATCCCTTCAATAGAGATACATCCTTAATAAGTTTACATCTCATCATTGGTATAAATGCAGAGTATTAGTGAAATTATAGAAGCAGAAAAAGAAAAAATAGAAAAGTAGGAACAAAGAAACATTGTACTGAAAGTAGAGTAAGCTAATGTAAACAAATTTGTCTATCTTTTATTAAAAAAGTAGAAAAAGAGTCAACTTTATCCAATGTTTTAAATGGACAGATTCCTTTTGATAATCATCCAACATGAAAAACCAAGACTGATAGAAGTTAAAGTGAAATAAAATAAATCATATTTTCACCACGAAGGTTGGTTATGCCAGACCTTACCAATAAAATATAAAATTCATGACGTGAGTCATGATAGAGTTGATTTATGAGTAGCAATTCCGGACGCACAACCCTACCACAAGCTTAATTATAAAAGAAATACAGGTCCCTTAAGAAAGAAATACAAGCTTAAAATTTTTGAGTAACAATTCCAGACTCACAATCCTACCACAACAAATAGCTGTCACAAGTCACAACACAGTGAGAATTACTATTTTGTTGGTAGGAACATGATACGACATGAAGGAAACAGAATACCTTTCCAATACAAATTGAATTCGAGAAGTCCAGCTCTGTAGGGTCAACTTCCCAATCACACCTGTTAGGCAATGGGGGTGGAACAGGCCTATGTTCTAAATGACTTCCATTTTGGCCCTGTATCATCAAAGTTAATACTCTGACATCCCCAACAGTAGGCATCCATCAGAATTTAAGGATCCTTTGTAAAGCAATCTTGGGTAAGCATGTATGATGGTTAATTATCATCAAAAGATCTTAAAACTGACTGCAAACTTCAACGGGAAACATTACTATTCCGAAAGTATAGTGTGTCAAATATCAGGGAAAGCATTAAAGTAAATACTGATCAGAGCGATTATTCAAGAATTACATTCCACAACAGATTTTATACAATGATCCTAGAAGCACAGGAAGTTTAAAAGGAACTAGCAGACGTTAATAACCACATATTTTCACAAATATGAAAATCATTTTTGTTTTAAAAGAATTTGTAGTATAAGTGCTATATAATATTTATTAAATTTAATATTCACAGCTAAGATTTTATTAACTTGTCATATAGAATTTACACAATTAGATACACTGATTATAAATTAGATTGATCTGAATTTATTTTAAATTAATTTGATATTGGAATTCGAATCTTTAAAATAGACCGGATAAGAGCACAAATCTAATTAATACTAACTCATACCCCCATAAATACATGAGGGTTTCATGTCAATAAAACTCTGGAAAATGCAACTCTAAAGAAGAGTACCGAATTTTTCCAATTGGAAAAGTATATGGAACCAACTAATAATCAGCCAAGAGTGGAACAACATAATTAATTATAATTAGTTTTATTAATTTATAATTTAATTTGTTTTTTAAATTATTGTTGACCACGTCCAAAACATGAGGGAAGATACGCTAGTGATAGGAGAGAATCACGGAACAGATGCTTTGATCATTCATTAGTTGGTTCCATATAATTAATTATGTTTTATTAATGCGTAACACATGAAACATAGAAATCATATCGAAAACTATCCAGTTTACAAGAAAAAAAAACATCTGTGTGCCTATCAGTAGCAACATCCGGTTAAAGTCACCGGTGCCTCTGGTTTACTAATTGGCTGATACTTGGCTTATATAAAGTTGGTTCCCTGGCATTGTTGTTTTCCAATTCGTTACAATTATAAGTGCACTTTTATTTTCGTTACATTACCAACACATTTTAAAACGAATAAATAAAAAGACCTATTCTCTCCCTTTAATAAAAAAAAAAAAAATTATTCTCCACCTACAAGCGTTTTTTCCATACAAGTATTTACAAGTCATTTATATTCACGTGCATTTATATTCACACGCTTCGCGCCATTAGAGCAACTCCAATGCTGGGAAATAGAGACCCTTTTCTGACATATAGGGATCCAATTGCCGTTGGAGCAAAGAGGAAAGAGAGGCTCTTCATGGGGATCAAGACTAAGAGTCCCTCTAAAGAGGAACTTGCATCAACCAATAAAATCACGTCATGTAGTAAGTTAATAAAAAAAATAAAAACATATTAGATATATATATCTATTTAATTAATTGTTTATATTAACTCAATATCAAATATTATTTATATTGTTATATTGAATCATAATTAATTAAATTTATTTACATAAAAAATAAATTTAATTTTTATATATTATAAAATAATTTTTGGTTGAGTTATTTATTTTTATTTGTAAAATTTAAAATATTAATCAAATTTAAGTTATCTATTTTAATATTTTATAATATTAAATTATTTTAAATCATAAATTTAAATAATATTATTATAAAAAGTTAATGATTATATTAATTTTAAGTATTTTAATTAATTAATTAAGTGAGACTACAACAGGGATTAAAATTAGTTCCTTCTAATGAAGAAGAGAGAGATACTTTGAGTTCCTATTTACTGTTTATGACGCAAAAGCTGATGTGGAGTTACTAACAGGTGGGCCATAAATAAGGATTGGGATGAGTTCCCCACTGGAGATGGTCTTACTGCACGTTCTTCTTCTTTTTCTTGTTACTTCTTCTTCTTCGTTATTTTTCTTTTTCGTTATTTTTCTCTTTCTCCTCCATCATCAGTTATCTCGTTGTTGAAGATAAAGAATAATTCAGATTCAGATTGTCAATTGAACCAAAACGAAATTGATTATTGTTTTGAATTCAATCAAGTAGCTGATGTGTGGTTCAATTGAGATGAAAAAAATATAGCATTAGAGAAAATATTTTTCTGTATTTGCAGCAATTTTGGTGTAACACGAAGATATTTGGATGTATTTCAAGAATTTTGAGTATATTTTATTCTGTTAAGTTTTGCATAATTCAAAACTCTTCTTCTTCCTCCTCTTCATCTTCTACTGCTTCTTTTTTTTTTTCATCATCATCACTATCTTCTTCTTCTTTTCTTCTTATTCATCTTTTTCTTTTTGTTTTACCTTCTCAAATTACTTTTTATTTTACTCACTTAACAAGAATAAAAAAATCAAACAAAGAAGAAGAAAAAACGCATAATGCTCCAAAATTACATGGAAGAGGATGAACTTACATTCATTTAACAAAAAAAGAAAGAAATAAGAAAAAAAAGAAAAAAATACAGCATTAGAGGAAATATTTTTCTGTATTTGCAGCAAATTTGGGTGTAACACGAATATATTTAGGTGAACACAAAAATATTTTTGTGTATTTTAAGAATTTGGGTGTATTTTTATTCTGTTAAGTTCTGCATAATTCAAAATTTTTTCTCTACCTCCTCATCTTCTCCTGCTTCTTTTTTTTTTCATCATCATCACCATCTTCTTCTTCTTCTTTTTTTTGTTCATCTTTTGCTTTTTATTTTATCTTCTCAATTTTCTTCTTGTTTTACTCTCTTAAAAAGAATAAAAAAATCAAACAAAGAAGAAGAAACACATAAATGATGCAAAATTATTTGGAAGACGATGAATTTACATTCATTTAACTAAAAGAAAGAAAGAAATAAGGAAAAAAAAGAAGAAAAAAAGCAGCGTTAGAGAAATATTTTTTTGTATTTGCAGCAAATTTGGGTGTAACACTAAGATATTTGGGTGTAACACGAGAATATTTGGGTATATTTTTAGAATTTTTGGTGTATTTTTATTCTGACAAGTTCTGAATAATTCAAAACTCTTCCTCTTCCTCCTCCTCATCTTTTACGACTTCTTCTTTCTCATCTTCTTATTTCATTTCTTATAATTCTTTTTGGGAGAAAAAATCAAACAAAGAAGAAAAAAAATACATAATGTTACAAAATCAATAGAAAGAGGAGGAGGCAAAAAATATAACAACAATAACATCAATAAAAAGAACCACAATGAGGATGAAATATGCGAAAAAGAAGAAGAAAGAATGCGAAGAGAAAGGAGGAGGAATACAAAGAAGAACGTGGAATACAAATGTTGAAGAAGAACCGTTTCTTATTTCGCGTTATTCAAAGTTGAGAAAGCGCGTGTTTACACGCTCTCTAAATTGAGAGTTATTTTTGTTAGACTTGGGCTAACTTGTATAAACTTGTATGCCAAAAAGACTTGTATGTGTAGTAAGTCTCTAAAAATAATTGTAGTTACGTTAATTTTAAAAAAATAAAAAAAGTAAAAGCGGTAATTATTTTTAGAATAGTTACAGTTACATTAATCTTTTAAAGAATAAAAAAGTAAAAATGACTGTTATTTTGAAATGGAGGGAGTAACTGACTCATGCATATCATGATTCATGAATTATGAGAGTCTAGGGATGTTAATGGGGTAGGACAGAAGCGGGGGATGTTTCTGCTCCCCATTCCCGTCTCTAGATTTGCTCCTCGTTCTGTTCCGATTTTTTGCCGTGGAAAAATATTGCTCTCCATCTTCATTCTCCACAAGATCCTATTTTCTGTGAGGATCGCATTTTCCTTCTCTCTAATAGTTCTGACTAATTATTAATTTCCATAAGAATAAAGCTGAAAGTATTTATCTTATACAAAAATAGCAAGATTTTATACAAAAGTATAAATGACAAGATGGTAATTTCTTTCAAAATGACACAGTAAGAGACGCCACGGTGACCCAGAGCACAGAACAGTGGACGAAGTGGAGGGACGCAGCAGCAGCGAAGAGAATGGACACAACGACATAGTTGTGGAACGGAACGCCACCAATATAGAAAACGACACGGGAAGAGTGATGGAACGGTGAGGAGTGACAATGCGGTGAGACAGGAAAGTGGCGAGGAGGTGGCTACAGAGAGATTGGATGGAGTATGAACGACGCTAGAAATTTATGAATTAAAGAAGGATTACGAATTTTGAGTTTATATATATATATATATATATATATATATATATATATATATAGAATGTGAAATGACTAAAAAACATATATGAGAAATATTAAAAATAATTAAGTAAATTTATGAATTTTAAAGATGAGCAGAAATAGAGATTCTCGCTTGAAAAAGTTTTTCACTGTCAGATCGAGATAGTCCCCGTAGATCTCAGGAGTTTTGCCATCTCTATGAGAGTCTCATATCAATCTAGAACTCCGTTTTCGACTCCCATCCTCATCCCTATTAGATACCCTTAAAAAAAATCACACAATCAACCAAAATAGCAGTAATCAAAACAAATGACGCACATTGCCATGAAAACCTATCTACACAAATTTCACATGGAACTATGGTGTTCCTTTAATCCTCCTTTTTTTTTTGGGTTCCAAACCAAAAGAAGAATGCAGAAGTAGGAAATGCAACTTACATAAGACAATCCTCCACGTAACTTCAAAAGCTCAATCACTGAATTCCTCTTTGCTCCTTCCGCATCAGCCAGGGGCTTTCAATCCAAAATAACACCACAAAATTTATGAATATTCTGATATTACATGAAATAAACCTCACAAAATTAACACCAAATTTCAACAAGACAGAGTATCGCGAGAAAGAGATAGAGAGAGTAATACCGTGTTTCTCCATCGGTCTTGGGCGTTGACGTCAGCACCAAACTCTATGAGGCAGCTGGCAACGTCGGCCCAGCCGTGGAGGGAGGCCACGTGGAGGGGCGTTCGGTTGTCATAGTCACGTGCATGCACGAGGGAGGGATCCTCTTCTAGAAGCTTCCGAACCGCCGCGGCGTCGTTATGGTGCGAATGCCAGTGAATCAGCGACGTCCTGCTCACCCGTTCCTTCTCCTTAGCCTTCTCTCTGTACGACGCGGACGTGTCTCCGTCGGAGGTGGTGTCCATCGCCGATCAAGATAGAGAGGACGATCGATATTACAGTTATGTTAGGCAGAGTGGTGGCTTTTTCTTTGTATTTTATTTTTTGAGCAGCGGAAATTGGTTAGTACGAAATCAATGTGGAAATCAAATTCAAATGAGATTTTGATGAGAAATGAATTTGATCTAGTTTCTTTTGTGATGAAACTGTGATTGTGAATATGTTGTTTATCTTGTCCATTATTGGTCTTCAACTTTTACTAATTCAACCGAATTTTTATTTTCGCTTCCTTCGCCATAGAGAAATTATTAGTTGCTCCATCCAATTAGTTTGTAGCATCAGGAATTCAGGATAGAATTTATTTTTAACTAGTGTTTTTGCACATCTTTAAAAACTATATCCACTTTGTTTTGACATTATACACCATAACAAAAAATTAAAAAAATTATACAATTAAATTATTTTTACAAAAAAAATTATATGAAAAAAAATTTATACAATTAAATTATTTTTACAAAAAAAATTATATGAAAAAAAATTCCTATTAATATGTAATAAATATTTGAAAAAAAATATAAATATAGATTAAAAAGATAACTCATAAAAATTCAAAACTAAATTAAAAAACTAAAAAAATTATGCATATAATAATATATTTTTATGTAAATAATAATAGAAAAATTATTTTTTAATTATATTTAACAATAAATTTAATGTATTTTTTTTATAATTTTATGAATTTATTAAATTATGTTATTTTATTGATTTTATTTTTTGTAGAACATAAATGTAAAAAGAGAAAGAATAAAAGAGGAAAGAGAGAGAATGATAAAGAAATAGGCAAGGAGAGAGGGAGTTTATTAACTTTAAAAAAAGATTTTATTATAATTATAATAAAAGAATATTTCGTAACACATTTTGGTTTATCAAATTAATAATATAAAATATAAATTATAAGTTATATATAGAATGAAAAGGAAAGAGGAAAATAGAGAACAGGAGAGAAGTACATAAGAGGAAGGGAGTTTATCGATTTTAGAAAAAATATTCATCTTAATTTTAATGTGTTATTATGTGACATATTTTGGTTGTTAAATTAGTAATATAATATAGCTATGCTTTTATTTTAATTTTAGTTTTAATTTAATTTTAATTACAATTAAAAAATATCATGTTGCAGATTTTGATTGTCAAATTTGTAATTAGTTATTAATAATGATATATAAAAGAGATAAAGTGGATATAAGAATAAGAGAGATAGAATGGGTGCAGAAATGAGAGAGATAGAGAGAGAGAAGGAGAGGAGGAGAGAACTCTTTAATTTTGAAAGGAAAGATTGGATTTCAATTGTAATAAAATAGTAACATGTGATATATTTTAGTTGTAAAATTAGCAATATATAATATAGTTATATTTCAATTTGAATTTAGTTTTAATTTAATTTTAATTGTAATTAGAGAATATTATGATGCGCACATTTTAATTGTCAAATTTATAATTAGTCATTGATAATGATATATAAAAGAGATAATGTGGGTATAAAAATAAGAGAGATAGTTAAACCCCAAAGTGGTCCCTGAAATTCACAAAATGCATCGATTTAGTCTCTAACTTTCCAATTGCACTAATTAAGTCCACAAGATTGAAAAAAATGCATCAACGTAGTCCCCCTCATATTTTTGGGTGATATTCCTTGCCAGCCAGGAATGACGTGGACGTTGGAGTGTGTAACGATTGGTTGAGGTGTCAAATGAAAGTTTAAACTCCAATTTAGTCCCTGATCCCTTTTTAAATCCTAACTCGCAGCACTTCTTCGTCCTCGTAATCATTATCTTCTTCTTCTTCCCTGTTCATTCTGGTACCCATTACTTCTTCTTCATCGTCATGTGGTAAATAATAATAATTTCTTCGCAATTCTTTTTTTTTTCCCTTTCGATTTCTTTGATCCTTTTATTTTTTATTTTTCTCAACTCAATTTTATGGTTTTGATTTTGAAAGCTTTCTTTTATTTAGCGTCAATTTTGTGTTTCTTCTTTTGAGTGTTTGATAAATCTTGCATCTTTTTCTTTTTTTTTTCTTTAATATATCATTCAAATGCTTATCGATTTTCAGATTTTTTTTATTTATTCATTTTTAAAAGAATTTATAAAAGAGGAGAAAGATTTTTGTGCAAACCGATATCGGGTGTGTCCTAAGCATGGAACTGGATCGAGGTGACAATGCACATACTGTGAAGAGGAGGCTGTAGGTTGCCCTTAATGTGCCTACTGAACAAAGCTCACTAACATTTGGGGATTTGGTCTTGAAGAATGACCTTAGTGCTATACGGAAAGATTTGCCCCTCCTTCTCACAAGAAAACTTATTCATAGGAGCTCATCCACACCGTACTTGTCACCTATCGGACGCGATATGCAGTAAAGGGACAAAAGTGGAATTATTGAGATATTGGGATAGTCAAATCACCTTAATATGATGAAAGATATGGTCAAAGACATTGTGAAGGCAATTAAGATGGGCGCAGATCCAATTCCTGTTCATAGTGGGCTTGGGGGTGCTTACTATTTCGTAAATAGCCGTGGTGAGAATGTAACAATTGTGAAATCAACTGATGAGGAGCCTTTTGTCCCAAACAATTTGAAAGATTTTGTTGGTAAAGCTCTTGGACAACCAGGTCTGAAGTGCTCGGTTCGGGTGGGGGAAACAGGGTTCAGGGATGTTGCTGCTTATCTTCTTGACTATGAACATTTTGCAAATGTGCCTCCCACTACCTTGGACGTGCAGATGAAGGAGAAGGAAGTTCTATGCGATCAACCACAAGAAGGCCAAATCAGAGCAAAGGCACGTCCAACCATCATCCAACCAGCAAAGTAATAGGTAGGAGAATGAGTAGGGAAGAAGAAGAAGAAGATTATGAGGACGAAAAAGTGCTGTCCTATTTCTAAGTTAAGGTTTAAAAAGGGATCAAGGACTAAATTGGGGTTTAAATTTTCATTTGCCACCTCAACCAACTGTTACACACTTCAGCGTGCACTCATTCTTCACGTCACTCCCGCCGGCAAAGAATATCACTGAAAAATATGAGGAGGACCACGTTGATGCATTTTTTTCAATTTGGAGGACTTAATTAGTGTAATTAGGAAGTTAGGGACTAAATCGGTGCATTTTGTGAATCTCAGAGATCATGTTGGGATTTAACTCGAGAGAGAGAAGAGAAAATAACTTTTTAATTTTAGAAGAAATAATTTAATTTCAATTGTAATAAAAAGATAACATGTAAAATTAGTAATATATAATAGATTTAAAAATTAAAAACTACTGATAACAAAAAATAAAGTTAACCATGGTCAGTGTAAACATTTTTTTAAACGAGATTTCTTTTCTAATATTTATAAACATTTTTTAATTTCTTTTTCACCTTTTCAATTATTTTCTCTATTTATAAACAAATTAATTTCTTCTAAAACATCTAATCCCAAAATTTTTATGAATACATTTTATTTAGGACTTTATTTTCTTTTAACTCATTTAATAACGTGTTAGATTTATATTTTAATAGTCTAGTTCTTGTACTTCCCACTGTTAAATTATTTGCTCGTCTATAATATATATGGATAATTATATACCTTAGGAATTAAAAGATATTTGATGAAGCATTAGTAATTTTAAACTCATCAAAAAATATCGATAATTATTTATATCGGTAAAAAGTCGAACTTGATAATAATATTAATATTATTATCTAAGATCCATTATAATTAGAGCAAGTAAAATAAATAAATAATATAATAATAAAATTATATTACCATTTATTTTACTTCGAAATTCGAAATCGACTCGTCAAAATAAAGCTAATCGCTTTTAAAATATTATTTTAAGAAAAACTCGCGTTAGTGAAAAAATTAGAGTTGTTACATTCTACCCCCTAAAAGAAAATTTTGCTCTCAAAATTTTCTTTACCTGTAAACAGGTTTGAGTAATCGGTCCTTATCTTATTTTCAAATCCTCAGGTGTGTTGTATTTCCTCATCTCGTCTCAACTTACGTATAGCAGTTAAAGAAATAAAGAATGCAATGCACCGGAATCGTGAAGTGTAGTTAAGAAGCGAGTTTTGACCCAATACTGACCTTGGGTCAAGTAGTCTAAATACGAGCATCTTCAGCAGTCATTGTGAATACTCTTCCTAACTGTTGCAATTTAGCTACTCCTTGTACCAATTTTTCTAGACAAACTGCTTGCTATATGCCCCGGTTCACCACAATTGTAGCAGACCCTCATTCCAAAATAACAAGGTCTACTAGTGTGATCCCTTCCACATTGCCTACACGTCGGGCCCTCCTGACTCTGGTGAGGTTGCTTACCAGTGTTCTGTCTTATCCTATTTCCATTCCCAGCAGTAGTTGAGCGCGTAGGAAAGTTTCTAATTTGTTGGTTTCCTCGCATAGGTACTCCTGGTGCCTTAAAATCAACCTTCCATTATACCAAATGCCTATTGATGAGTGGATATTTTATACGCTTTTTATCATCATTTTCATATAGTTTTTAGTATGTTTTGTGTAAGTTTAATTAAGATTTCATAGGTTTTAGTACAAAATTCACATTTTTTATTCTACTTTGAGTTTGTATGTTTTTATGCAATTTCAAGTAGTTTCTGGCTGAAATTGAGGAGCTGGAGCAAAAGTCTAATTCAGAGGCAGAGAAAGCGCTGCAGATGCTATCCGGATCTGACCTCCTTGCACTCGAATGAGCTTTTCTGGAGCTACAAAAGTCCAAAATGGAGCGTTCTCAACGGCTATGGAAAGCTAACATCCAGCGCTTTTCAGAATTGAAGGCCCAAAACTGGCGTTCAACGCCAGCCTCCTGTCCTGTTCTGGCATCCAACGACCACAAAGGAGTAGCCAGTGTTCCAACGCCCAAGAAGGACCCCCTAGCCAGTGTTCAACACCCTAGAGGCCTCCTAGCATGATGATCTCAATAAACTCAGCCCAAACACTCACCAAGTGGGCCCCAAAAGTAGATTTTAGCACTAAAAGACTATTTTACCCTTTTTATGTAATCCTTAGTCATTAGTTTAGTATTTAAGAGAGAAGATCACATAAACACACGAGCTCTTCCAGCATATTTTTGAATTCCACCATCGTATTTTCTATCAGTATGAGTTTCTAAACCTCCTTGGTTGAGGGGAGGAGCTCTGCTGAGTTTTATGGATTAATAAAGTACTATTGTTCTATTTCAATTCGTGTTCAATTCTATATTCTAAGATGTATCTTCGTTCTTCATCAATATGAATGCGTTGAACCAGCACAAGGTTATCCCATTTTAGTAGAATGATTCTACATGGGTTCAGAGTGAGTCTTTCATCGGACAATGATGAACCATTAGCTTGATTATACATCTCTTAGATGGCTAATCCACGACTTCGTTGGGGACTTCTCGAAACATCAGTTCAGCCGATGTATGGGAAGATTAGAGTCTTTGTGGTAGAGGCTAGAACCAAGGCGCAACATCCTCTGATCCAGAAGATTCGACCTTGTCATGTGGTGTTTTGAGTAGGATCACCAAGGAGAATGAACTGCAGGAGCTTCACCTTCAATCAGATTGGATCCGCACTAACCCTGGGGTTCAGATCCGGAAGAGTATTAGCGATCTCTTAAAAAAGACGATAATCACATACAACCTGCCATAGAAGAAATCATTCAGAGTTGAAGAAAACAGTAAGACCGGAATTAATCCAGAAGAACAAAGCATCTCCAAGCCTTAACCATCTTTTTATCACTGGTTATAATCAAACATAGTAATTCCATCTTATCCCAATTTTACGCGTTTAAGCAATCAATCAACTTTTCTATCCGCCTGACTAAGATCTACAAGTTAACTGATGAATCCATATTTGATGATGATTTTTGGTTGAAATTTAGTGGATTTCATCATATAAACCTGCACTTATCCCATTAAATAGCATGCTTGATTATGAAAACATGCTATTTTGTGCCTAATTTAGTCAATTTTATTCCATTTGCCTTCCATTTGATACCTTGATGTTGTTTGTGAGTGATTTCAGATGTATAAGGTAGGAATGGCTTGGTGAAAATGGAAGAGGAGAATGTAGGGGTGGCAAGAGGGGAAGCCCGTCCCGCCCCGCCAGAAGCCTGCCCTTTGGCGGGCTGGCCCGCCCTGCCCCGCCTAGTGAGGCGGTCCCAAAATCCTAGCCCGCCCCGCTAATGATTGGATTCTTGACGGTTTAGAATTTCACTAATGAAATCTCGTTGTAAAGTATAGTCTCTAAACCAACAATAATCCTTTCATACAAAAATTTGTTTGTCACAAGTACAAACCCCTAAAATCTATAAACCGAAGTATTTAAACCTCGGGTCGTTCTCCCTAGGAATTACAATAAAGTGTCTTGTTATTGGTTAGAAATGTGTTTTGGGGTTTTGGATAGGAAGCATGAAAAGTAAATGGCAATGAGAATAAACTAACAACTATAAAAGGCTCTTGGCAAGGTATGAAAATTAGAAGTCCTATCCTAGTTATCCTTCGCAATTGTGATGAGAATTGTTCATTGCTACCACTTAGTTAACCCTTACTAAATGAAGGAAAGTCAAGTGAATGAATTGACTTGAGCCACAAGTCCTAGCCAACTCCCAAGGAAAGACTAGCTTTAGTGCACTCCAAACCAATTAGCAATCTCTCCAATTACCAATCAACAAAGGAATTAGATAACTCAAGTGTCACTAATTACTCTACCTAAGCCAAGAGGAACAAAATCTTTACTATATCTAGAAGAGACATTTCAACAAACACATAAAAGGCAATAAAAGTAAACAACATAAATTGCAAGAATTAAAGAGAGATCTAACTACAAAGGCAAGAGATCAATAATTGAAAAGCAAAGAAGAACAATTATTATGAATTACCTCTTATTGAATTGAAAGAAAATGGAAGGAACAATAGTAGATCTACAACAAAGTATAAGAACAACATAAAGGAAATTACAACAAAAGAATGAAAGAAGAATGAATGTAACAACAAGGAATTGAGAAGATAGAAGTAGAAGAAGATGAATTAAAATCTAGATCTAAGAACTAAACCTAATCCTAATCCTAATCCTAGAGAGAAGTGAGAGCTTCTCTCTCTAGAAACTACTTCTAAAACTAAACTATGACTAATGGTAACTAACTTGTAAATGTTGTGAAGTATATTGATTCTCCCTTCACTCCTTGGGTTAAATAGCATAAGAAATGAGTTGGATTGGGCCCACAAGGCTTTAGAGTTCGCTGGCCACATTTTGCTTTAAGTGAACCAGGTGGCAGCAATGGTGCGTGCGCGTACTATGCGCGTACGCGTCACCATGCGCGGTTCAACCATAGCAAATCTTATATCGTTTCGAAGCCCCGAATGTTAGCTTCCAACCCAACTAGAACCGCATCATTTGGACCTCTGTAGCTCAAGTTATGATCGATTAAGTGCGAAGAGGTCGGCTTGACAACTTTTGCGTTTCCTTTATTTCTTCATGAGTTCTCCATTTCTACATGCTTTTCCTTCATTCCCTTGGTCCAATCCTTGCCTCCTAAATCTGAAATCACTTAGCAAACATATCAAGGCATCTAACAGAATCAAGGAGAATTAGATTTAGCTATTTTAAGTCCTAAAAAACATGTTTTCACTCTTAAGCACAATTAAAGGAGAAGTTCTAAAACCATGCTATTTCATTGAATAAATGTAGGTAAAAGGTGATAAAATCCCTTAAATGAAGCACAAGATAAACCCTACAAATAGGGTTTATCAACCTCCCCACACTTAAACCAAGCATGTCCTCATGCTTAAACCAAGAATGAAGTAAAGGGCATGGCATTTATTCAATGGAAACTAACTAAATGCAATCTACCTATATGCAACTATCTATATGAATGCAATTGCTTGGTCAAAATAAATCAATTTCCAAGAACCATATATGCACAAGGCCTAGGACTAGCAAGTCTAATCCACAATTGAATTGAGTTATTAAATATTTTTATAAACTTGCATGAAAATTATAATCATAGGTGAAAACATGTAATTGAGCATCAAACCCTCACCGGATGTGTTTGCACTCTATTCGCTCAAGTGTTTAGGGTTGATTCACTCAATTCTCTCCTAATCATGCTTTCTAAGATTTGTTTTTCTTCTAACAATCAACAAATATTTCATGCATGCATACAAGTATCATGAGGTCTTTTCTTTGGTTGTAGTGGGGCTAGGGTCAAGGTATGATGCATATATGGTTAAGTGAGCTTGAAATTTGAATCTTTTGATAAGCTTAAACTTCCCACCTAACCTATGACATCCTATACAATTTCAAAGCTAGCCTAACTACCCATTTTCACCTTTTCACATACTCATGCATTTTCTTTTTCATTTTACAACACTTATGCATTGATCTTATTGAGCTTCGCTTTGGGGCATTTTGTCCCCCTTTTTATTATTTTTCTTCTTTTTTTCTTTCTTTTTCTATTTTTTTTCTTTTCCATATTATTTTTTTTCTTTTTCTTTTGTTTTTCTCATTTTTTTCTTTCTATATACAAGAACCTCAATGCATAAGATTTTATATTTGATCAATACATGAGTATGTACCCAATTCCCATTATTTCCAATAATAATACAAAACTACCCTTTTATTCACCCAATGTCCCAAGGTTCCCACACTTGAATGGTACTTACACACACTAGCCTAAGCCAATCAAAGATCCAAATAAGGACATTTATTGTTTTTCCGCTTTAAGGCTTGTAATGTGCTAAATTAAAGAACCAAGTGGGTTAATTGTAGGCTCAAAATTGGCTAACAAAGGAATATAAAGGGTTGGCTATTTGGGTAAGTGAGCTAATGAAATGATGGCCTCAATCATATAAATGCATGAATACACAAAATAATGGACATAAAGAATCAAACAAATCAAAGATTACAATCATAGGAAGAGAATAATGCACACAAGAAGGAAAATAAGTGGTTATAAGATGTAACCACACCATTAGGCTCAAAACTCACTTGCTTGTGTTTTTAGCTCAAAAACATGATCCACAAGATATATAATTCAAGCAAGTTTAATGAAAAGTTTTCACTTAAATCAATTGGTGCCCTATAGATAGAAATCCTTGAAAAATTTCATTATTTTGACTAAGCTTATTGTGTATACATATGCAAAAATTAAGAAAATGCAAGTAAAAATCCTAAAATGCAAGTAAAAATCCTAAAATCCTAGAATGAAATGCAAAAGTGTTGGAATTAGAAACTTGTCACCCAAAATCGCCAACCGGTCGGACGACCTCCCCACACTTAAAAGTTTGCACCGTCCTCGGTGCACTCAAAGATGAGTAAGGGGGTACGGTGACTCTCCGGGTTGCTGCGTGTTCTTAGTCTTGCTTCCATGTTTGCTTGTGGTGCATTCATAATGAAAATAAAAAATATAACACCATAAGATGAGAAGATATAAAAGCAAGGAAGCATACATTGTTGGAATGAGGTAGATCACTAGAAATGAGTGAGTGAATTAGTGTGACATTGATGACAAATAGGTGTGTGAATTCTAAATTGTGCGGTTTAGAACACACATTAGCATAAAAAGCTATGTCATAAAAGAAGCATGCACTTTACTCATTCTAGTATGCTTGAGATGCTTTAAGTGAACTTGTAAGGTAAAACAAGCATTAAAGAAGCATGAAAGCATTCAAGCTAAAGTATATGGATGCATATGATCATGAAATACAATGCATTAAGGTAAATACTCAACATCATCCATCAAGAAGTTACCTAATCACAAAATAAGGCTCAAATCACATGGTGGCCCTATCATGTAATTCAAGAAGAGTTACAAGCTTGAAGGCAATTCTCATCACTTGGTATTCTTCAAAAGGTAAGCATGAAAATCTCAAAACCAAGTAGCAACATATAACCTCAATCATAGAATCCAACAGAGATTATAAACATAATGATGTTAAGATAGCATCCCTTTTTAATACTTAGCAGCAAGTAGTACTAAACAAGAATACCAATCCAACACTTACAATGATAAAGAGAAAATGAAATGAAGAACTAACTAAAACTAACTATCAACTAACTGACTAACTAATTAGTTAACTAAAATAAATGGTTATCAATGGTGTTTGGAAGTGTTGGATGAGGGGTAGAAAAAGGGAAGAAGAAAGGGGAAGGAAAGAAATGGAAAGAGGAGAAGAAAAGAAGTGGATGGAAGAAAGGGCATCCACGCGTACGCACGCCTGGCGCGCGCGCGTCGATGGCTTATTTCGAGAGTGGCGCGTACTGGTGGACGAAATTGTGATTCCTATTTTCTTGTAATTGGATTTCAGAAATTGGCACGAGTGGACACAACTCCGTTCAACTAACCAGCAAGTGTACTGGGTCGTCCAAGTAATAAACCTTACGTGAGTAAGGGTCGAATCCACAGAGATTGTTGGTATGAAGCAAGCTATGGTCACCTTGCAAATCTCAGTTAGGCAGATTAAAAATGGTTTGTGGGTTTTCGAATAATTAATAATAAAAAGAAGAAATAATAAAAGGGATAGAACACTTATGCAGATTCATTGGTGGGAATTTCAGATAAGCGGATGGAGATGCTGTAGAGCT
Source organism: Arachis hypogaea (assembly GCF_003086295.3). Classification (NCBI taxonomy): domain Eukaryota; kingdom Viridiplantae; phylum Streptophyta; class Magnoliopsida; order Fabales; family Fabaceae; genus Arachis; species Arachis hypogaea. The sequence continues at coordinate 67,950,192 of NC_092040.1, read as the reverse complement.
CTCGGACGCCTGCTCTCCTACTCCTTCTACTCAATCCTTCTTACTCCTTTCCATGGCAAGCTTTGTATAGGGGTTCACCATCAACTGTGGCTACTTTCATTCCTCACGGGGAAATATCCTGTGCGGCTGTCACTCGCACAGCTAACCAGTCTGGAGGCATCACCCATGGCTGATGGCTACATCCCATCCTCGCAGTGAAAACTATGCTAACGCACTCTGTCACAGTACGGCTAATCACCGGTTGGTTCCCGCTCCTACTGGAATAGAATCCCTCTTTTGCGTTTGTCACTAACGCCCAGCAGGTTAAAGTTTGAAGCACGTCACGGTCATTCATTACCAGAATCCTACTCGGAATACCACAGACAAGGTGAGACTTTTCGGACCCTCATAAATGCCGCCATCTATCTAGCTTATACCACGAAGATTCTGTTGGGGAATCTAAGAGATACGCATTCAAGCTCTGTTGCATGTAGAACGGAAGTGGTTGTCAATCACGCGCGTTCATAAGTGAGAATGATAATGAGGGTAATCTGGCTCATCACATTCATCATGTTCTTGGGTACGAATGAATATCTTGGAATAAGAATAAGAGAGATTTGAATAAAAGAAGATAGAATTTTCATTAATACTTGAGGTACAGCAGAGCTCCACACCCTTAATCTATGGTGTGCAGAAACTCCACCGTTAAAAATACATAAACAAAGAGTTCAGGCATGGCCGAATGGCCAGCCCTCTCTATGATCAAGTGACCGAATGAAAAAGACTAAAAATGGTCAAAAGATGTCTAATACAATAGATAAATGTCCTATATATACTAGACTAGCTTCTAGGGTTTACATGAGTAAGTAATTGATGCATAAATCCACTTCCGGGGCCCACTTGGTGTATGCTTGGGCTGAGCTTGATCATTCCACGAGCTAAGGCATATCTTGGCGTTAAACTTTGAGTTATGACGTGTTTTGGGCGTTTAACTCCGGATCATGACGTTTTTCTGGCGTTTAACTCCAGACAGCAGCATGAACTTGGCGTTTAACGCCAAGTTACGTCGTCATTCTTCGAATAAAGTATGAACTATTATATATTGCTGGAAAGCCCTGGATGTCTACTTTCCAACGCCATTGAGAGCGCGCCAATTGGAGTTCTGTAGCTCTAGAAAATCCATTTCGAGTGCAGGGAGGTCAGAATCCAACAGCATCAGCAGTCCTTTTGTCAGCCTTCTTCAGAGTTTTGCTCAAATCCCTCAATTTCAGTCAGAATTTACCTGAAATCACAGAAAAACACACAAACTCATAGTAAAGTCCAGAAATGTGAATTTAGCATAAAAACTAATGAAAACATCCCTAAAAGTAGCTCAAACTTACTAAAAACTATATGAAAACAATGCCAAAAAGCGTATAAATTATCCGCTCATCACAACACCAAACTTAAATTGTTGCTTGTCCCCAAGCAACTGAAAATCAATTAGGATAAAAAGAAGAGAATATACTATAAAGTCCAAAATATCAATGAATATTAATTTAATTACATGAGCGGGACTTGTAGCTTTTTGCTTCTGAACAGTTTTGGCATCTCACTTTTTCCTTTGTAGTTCAGAGTGATTGGTATCTCTAGGAACTTAGAATTTTAGATAGTGTTATTGACTTTCCTAGTTAGGCATGTTGATTCTTGAACACAGCTACTTATGAGTCTTGGCTGTGGCCCTAAGCACTTTGTCTTCCAGTATTACCACCGGATACACAAATGCCACAGACACATAACTGGGTGAACCTTTTCAGATTGTGACTCAGCTTTGCTAAAGTCCCCAGTTAGTGGTGTCCAGAGCTCTTAAGCACACTCTTTAGCTTTGGATCACGACTTTAACCATTCAGTCTCAAGCTTTTCACTTTGGACCTTCATGACACAAGCACATGGTTAGGGACAGCTTGATTTAGCCGCTTAGGCCTGGATTTTTAATTTCCTTGGGCCCTCCTATCCATTAATGCTCAAAGCCTTGGATCCTTGCTAAAATTTTCGCCCTTATCTTTTTTTTTTTCACTGCTTTTTCTTGCTTCAAGAATCAATTTCATGATGTTTTTCAGATCATCAATAACATTTCTCTTTGTTCATCATTCTTTCAAGAACCAACAATTTTAACACTCATAAACAACAAGATCAAAAATATGCACTATTCATTCATTCATTCAGAAAACAAAAATTATTGCCACCACATCAATATAATTAAATTAAATTCACTAATAATTTCGAAAATTATGTACTTCTTGTTCTTTTGAATTAAAACATTTTTTCAATTAAGAGAGGTGAAGGACTAATGGATTTTATTCATAGCTTTAAGGCATGGTTACACACTAATGATCATGAAGCAGAAACACAAAAACATAGATAAACATAATACTTAAAAACAGAAAACAGAAAGAAAATAAAGAACAAGGAATGAATCCACCTCTAGTGGCGTCTTCTTCTTGAAGGACCAATGATGTTCTTCAACTCTTCTATGTCCCTTCCTTGCCTTTGTTGCTCCTCCCTCATTGCTCTTTGATCTTCTCTTATTTCTTGGAGAGTGAGGGCGTGTTCATGGTGTTCCACCCTTAGTTGTTCAACATTATGACTCAAGTCTTCCAAAGAGGTACTAAGTTGCTCCCAATAGTTGTTTGGAGGAAAGTGCATTCCTTGAGGCATTTGTTGATGATGAACTTCCTCATGTTCTTCTTGAGGGCCGTGAGGAACTTCCCTTGTTTGCTCCATCCTCTTCTTTGTGATGGGCTTGTCTTCTTCAATGGAGACATCTCCATCTATGATAACTCCAGCTGAGTAGCATAAATGGCATATAAGGTGGGGGAAGGCTAGCCGTGCCATGTATGAAGGCTTGTCAGCTATTTTGTAGAGTTCATTAGAGATGACTTCATGAACCTCTACTTCCTCTCCAATCATGATGCTATGAATCATGATGGCCCGATCCACAGTAACTTCAGATCGGTTGCTTGTAGGGATGATGGATCTTTGGATGAATTCCAACCATCCTCTAGCTACAGGCTTGAGGTCCAGTCTTCTTAGTTGGACCGGTTTGCCTTTGGAGTCTACTCTCCATTGTGCGCCTTCCACACAAATGTCCATTAGGACTTGGTCCAACCTTTGATTGAAGTTGACCCTTCTTGTGTAGGGGCGTTCATCACCTTGCATCATGGGTAGATGAAACGCCAACCTCACATTTTCCGGACTGAAATCTAAGTATTTCCCCCGAACCATTGTGAGATAGTTCTTTGGATTCGGGTTCATACTTTGATCATGGTTCCTAGTGATCCATGCATTAGCATAGAACTCTTGAACCATCAATATTCCGACTTGTTGCATGGGTTTGGTTATGACTTCCCACCCTCTTCTTTGAATTTCATGTCAGATTTCCGGATACTCATTCTTTTTGAGCTTGAAAGGGACCTCGGGGATCACCTTCTTCTTTGCCACAACATCATAGAAGTGGTCTTGGTGGCTCTTGGAGATGAATCTCTCCTTCTCCCATGACTCGGAAGTGGAAGCTTTTGCCTTCCCTTTTCCTTTTCTTGAGGAAAATCCGGTCTTGGGTGCCTGACGAATAGATTTTTGACGGTTTAGAATTTCACTAATGAAATCTCGTTGTAAAGTATAGTCTCTAAACCAAACAATAATCCTTTCGTACAAAAAGTTGTTTGTCACTAGTACAAACCCCTAAATTTATAAACCGAAGTATTGGACCTCGGGTCGTTCTCCCTAGGAATTACAATAGAGTGTCTTGTTATTGGTTGTGAGTTATTTTGGGGTTTTGATATGAAGCATGAAAGATAAATGGCAAGAAAGTAAACTAAGGGCTAAAAAGGTCTTGGCAAGGGTTGGTGGTCAAGGATCTCTATCCTAATCACTAACCACAATATGAGAATTGGCAAGGATTAATCTCATTAAATCATCCTCTAACTAGTAGTAAAGGAAAGTCAAATGAGCTATATCAATCCTAGTCCATAAGTCCTAACTCTCCACTAATTCAATTAGTGAGAACTAGAGTCAATGGCTCCCAATCATCAATCTCTTGGACATTAGTAACTCAAGAGGTCCTAAGTTACCTTTCCAAGCCAAGAGTATAAAATCCTACTCTAAAATCCAACCAAGCATTTCATCAAACACTTGGAAGGCATAAAAGGAAAACATAGTAAATCAACAACAAGAACAAAATCTAACAACAATTATTTCAAAGACTTAACACAACAATCAAGGAAATCACAATTATCATGAATTACCTCAAATTGCATTATTGAAATGAAACTAAAGAACAACAATCTATCCAAAACAAAATGAAGAACTACAATTATAGAAACACATAACTAGAAAGAGAGAGAGATGAGAAGATTGAGAATTGACAAGGGAAAATTGAATCAAAGCATGAATTAAACCTAGATCTAAGAAGAGAGATTAACCTAAACCTAATCCTAATTCTAATTCTAGAGAGAAGTGAGAGCTTCTCTCTCTAGAAAACTAAACTAAAACTAATCCTAGTGTGTGTGTATGTGTGTATGAACATGTGTTGTCAATCCCCTTCAATCCTTGGCTTTTATGTGCATTTTGGCGCCAAAGTTGGTTGCTGAAACCTCTCCAAAATCGCCAGGCACGTGTTACATAAATGAATTCATGTGCCAGCATCGGCGCGTGCGCGCATGGTACGCGTGCGCGTCCTTGGACTGTTTCGCAATGTGCGCGCGAGCGCCTTGTGCGCGTACGCGTGCACGGCCTGGATCAGCTCTTTGGCTTTTAGTGCTTCTCTCCACTTGCATGCTTCCTTCCTTGCTTCCTTTGATCCATGTCTAGCCTATTTCATCCTGAGATTACTAGCAAACACATCAAGGCATCTTATGGAATCAAAGAGAAATTAGAATTCATCAATAATAAGGCTTAAAAAGCATGTTTTTACACTTAAGCACAAATATGGGAGAGATAACAAAACCATGCTAATTCATAGGCTAAATGTGACAAAAGGTTATCAAAATACTCTAAATTCAATACACAACAAACCGTCAAATTGGGGTTTGTCAACCTCCCCACACTTAAGCCTTAGCATGTCCTCATGCTAAAATAAGAAGGAATTAAAGGTGATGACATTTAATGAATGCAACTAAACTATATGAGTCCTATCTAAATGCAACTACCTAGAGCAAATGTAAATGCTTAGTTCAAACACATCAAATTGCCAAGAGAGCATGTGTAAGCACAAGGGCTAGGCAATAGGAATTAATTCCAACCACAATTGTATTGAATCATCAAAAAGAATTTAAACTTGCAAGAATATAGATAATATAGGTGAACACATGTGATTGAACTTTTGAACCCTCACCGGATATGTGTATCCGCTCTATTCACTCAAGTGTTTAAGGGTCAATTCACTCAATTCTCTTCTAATCAAGCTTTCCAAAATTTGATTTTCTTCTAACAATCAACATTTATTCAATGCATGCATACACTCATCATGAGGTCTTTCATTTAGGTTGTAATGGGGTTAGGGTCAAGGTAGGATCATTTATGGTTAAGTGGGCTAATATTTGAATCTTTGATTAGCATAGACCTTCCCACCTAACCTATATAATGACCTATACAAATTCAAACTACTCTAACTACCCATTCTTCACTTTTTCTTACATATTCATGCATCCTTATTTAATTCATAACACCTATGCATTGATTTCTTTTTATTGACTTCACTTTGGGGCATTTTGTCCCCTTTTTATTATTTTTCTTTCTTTTTTTCTTCTTTTTTTTTTCTTTTTTTTCTTTTGTTTCCTTTTATTTTTCTCATTTTCACTTTTATTTCTCTTTTTTTTTCTTTTGTCAAACTATATACAAAAGCATCAATGCATAAGGTTTATTCATTTAATCAATACATGAGTATGTACCCAATTCCTAAACATGAAAGTGTACTACCCCTTTTATCTCATCCAATGTTCCCAAGCCTCACCAACTTTGAATAATAAACACTCTCACTAGCCTAGGCTAATCAAAGATCCAAACAAGGGCTTTTCATTGGTTTTCCGCCTTAGGCTTGTAATGAGCTAACTTGAGAATAAGTTGGTTAAGCATAGGCTCAAAATTGGCTAACAATGGAGAATAAAGGGTTGGCTATTTGGGTAAGTGGCTAATGAAGTAATGGCCTCAATCATATAAATGCATAAATACAAGAAATAAATGGACATATAAAATCAAGCAAATCAAGGATTACAATCATAGAAAGAGAGCAATTTCACACAAGAATGGAAAATAAGTGGTTATAAAATGTAACCACATCAATAGGCTCAAGTCTCACAAGCTTGTGTTCTTAATTCAATACATGCTTCACAAAGTATGAAATTCAAGCAAGTCTTACCAAAAATTTTCTTTCAATCAATTGGGTTGATGTCCTATATTTAAACTTCTTGGAAACTTTCACTATTTGAATAAGCATTGTTGTGATTGAAAAATTCAAAAATTTTCTTAGTTCACCCTTTCCTTTTTCAATTAAAATCAATTTTTTTTATCATGCAAAAAGGGTAACTAAAAGTATGATCTCTAATCACAACCACAAACTAAGAACAAAGATAAGCAAATGCATAAGGAAAACTAGGCTGAAATATCCAAAATATCTAAAATATCCAAAAGTATCAAAATAACTAAAATCCAAAATAAGCAATAAAAGTATCCCAAAGCAACTAAAAATGCATCCAACTATATACAAAATGTGCAAAATAGGATAACTAGGCTGAAAAAGTTCACCGGTTTCCAAATAGTGCTACCGGTATCCTCCCCACACTTAAAACCAAGCATCGTCCTCGATGCTAAACCGGAGGATCAGTGGGAGGTACAACGATAGGCTCAGGCTCTGACAGTGGGACCAGCTCCTCATGAATCTCCAGTGGCTCTGTAGTGGTAGGGGAATGCTGCTGAACCGGCGCCTCCGCGACCTCCTCCTGATGATCCTGATCATCAGAAGCTGGAGAGTCGGGAAGAGGGGGTAGCTCAAGGCCCTGTGCCACAAACATCTGATCTATCCGATCCAAACGGCGTCTGATATGGCGCTTCTCGCGCTCTAAAAATCGGAAAAGGCGCTGGACTAGGAGATATGTAGGCTCGGGTGCTGCTGGTGGATCAGTGGATGATGAAGGAGCTGCAGCTGTAGAGGATGATGGGGCAGCTGTAGGGGCAGAAGGTGAAGGTGTCCCCACGGGAGCTCTGGCCCGAGATCGGCGTCTAGCAACTGGCCTCTCGTGCACCCAACCTCCCCAAGGAATAGTAACCTCCTTGTCATCATCATCAGGGGGCGGGGGTCGCACATCATCATCCAACCATGGCACCTCGGCTAGGGCCGCCATACTCGTGACCAAAGTAGGAAATGGGAGTAGGCCACGAATATGCGCCCGCCACATACACTGTCTGATCAGTCTAGGGAAGGAGACCTCCTTCCCCTCCATAACACACCCAATCAGTAGAAGCATCTCCATAGGAATCTCAGAAAAATGGGTGGTGGGAAGGACATAGCAGGCAAAGATCATCTGCCAAGTCTTGGCCTCTCTAGTCAAATGAGTAAACAACATCCCTTTCGGCTTGGTATTGTTGGCATCCATAACCCAAGTAGCCTCTGGTATCCCAATAACAGTCCTGAGTGCCTCGTAATCGAAGGTCATACTGTGTATGGCTAACTCAGCCTGCTGATGGGCACACAACTCATCCGAGACATGCCTGCACTGTAGTGCCTCCTCAATGGCAGTCTCAGTGATCATAATTTCCCTACCCCTCACCTGAACCGAATCTAATGTCGGACGGAAGAAGTTACAGTAGAATTCCTTCACCCAAGAAACATTGATATCCCCCAAATCTCGGTCAACAAAGTCAATGCCCAAATCAATGATCCGACCGGAAATGGAACGTCTCACATCCATTGGGAGAAGTAGCTTCTTCTCAATGTTGAGCTTTGTAGTCCGATATTTAGAAAACCGGAGCTCACAGTAGAGATTCGGGAATTTTTCAGGATTGGTTGAAGGTAACTGCTGATTCTCTTTGTCCACATCATTTAAAGGGTTCTTGGCATAATTCTTATATGTGGAAGGAAGAGAAGGGGTAGAGTGTTTTCTCTTTTTGGAGGTAGTGGCTATGGCTTTGCCTTTGTCAGACATCCTGAAAAATATGATAGGATATATAAGACATTTAGCAATTAACAAATAAAGCATGTTCAGGAGACAAATGACAAAAAGAAACAACCTTGATGTTGCAAAAGTGAACAAATGAACCAAAGAAGCAAGTTCCATTAAAAATAGCAACTCATATTCACAATGCAAGAATATCATCATAATTTTGAAAGAATTGTTAAAGAGTAAGCAGAAGTTAGATGGTTAAAGAAATTAATGAGGTTAGAAAAATGGATTAGAATATGATGATATTTATGCAAAATGAAAAGAAAAGTTGTGGTTCAAGTTCACAATGAGAAATGTAAATCGGGGAAGTCAAAGAGGGACGGAATGTTGCCCAAAATTGAATTAAAGACCAAAATGAATTAATTTCCTTGAAAATCGGGCAGCATTCCGGCTTAAAATTGGACGTTCCCGGATAACAAATTAGCACAATTAGCGCAGAGAACAACATCAAGTAAGTACAGCAACAATGGTATATTAATCAGGCAGCATGAGATGCACAAAATCAGTCCAAGAGCAGCATACAACTTCAAATAAACAGATAGCACATAAGCACATACGGAGCACTTATCAGGCCTAGAATCCTCTATCCAGCCCTAGCTACCTAACCGCAGTTATTTCTATCTAACCTAACATGCAAAGTTTGAATTGAAACTAACTAACATGCAATTTACTAACTAGCATACATGAAGCAGTAAAAAGAAAACAGAAAAGAATACAGAAACGGAGCAGGAACCTGGGAGCGGGGGAAACAGTAATGGAAGGGAAAATGAGAAAGAGATGAGCCCAAGAACTGCGCCGCCGTGAATGGTGGTCGGAAAGACCAGCAGCGGCGGTGAATGGTGGTTCTGCCGGAGGAGTGAGGAACCGAGGGAATGAATGAGAGAGAGAAAGAGTGAGAGGGGATAGAGCAGGAGGAGAGAGAGTGAGATGGGCTGCCGGCGGCGAAGATGAGGTGGTGGCGGTGAGTGTTCGGCGGTGAGACAGAGGAGGAGAGAGATGAGACTGAGTTGGTGAAGAGGAGGGAGGGAGTGAGAGAATGGGAGAAAGAGGGTTGTGGGTGAACAGTGGTGGTCACGGTGGTGGTTAATGGCGCTGCTGTGGCGGGCGTTGGAGGTTGAGAGAAGGAAGAAGATGATGGGGGTTGAGGGGGTGAGTGCGCGACTGCGCAGGATGCGTCGCGCATTAGGGTTATACCAAATTTTGAATCGACGCGCGCGCGCACCTTGCGCGTCCGCGTCTATGAAGAAAACTCGGAACCTACGCGTGCGCATACACTGCGCTTACGCGTGGATGAGAAATATAGGAAGGTACGCGTGCGCGTACATTGCGCGCACGCGTGCATGAGGTTGGGCTAGAGGCATAGAGTTGGCCCAAGGCAGGCCTAACTCTCTGGAGAATGGCCCGGAGGTTGCACCATCAGATCGGCGCGCACGCGGCATGTGCGCTTCCGCGTACATTGTTGAGGTATGATTCGGCGCGTTGGCGCGATGTGCGCGCTCGCGCAGGTTGAGTTGAGCCTGGGGCCTAAAGCTAGCCCAGGGACGGCTCAACTCTCTGGAGTTTGGCTCAAAGACCTGCAGCAGCGAATCGGCGCGGACGCGGCATGTGCGCGTCCGCGTGCATGTTTACGCTATTAGAAACGGCGCGCGCGCACGTTGTGCGCGTCCGCGTGGGTCGAGTTGGGCTGGAGGCGTGATATTTGCCCAAGGGAGGCCCAACTCTCGGGTGTTTGGCTCGTGGTGCATCCACAGGAGGACGCGTGCGCGTACATGGTGCGCTCGCGTCTATTCCCCCCCCTTTTTTTTTTTTATCAGAGACAAATTTCTGGTGCTCCCCTTAGTGTTCACAACTCTTATTCACTCATCTATCATACAATTCACAAAAATGCAATTTTGACATTATGCATCTACTACTAAACACAACATGCATATGACTAAGCTAACAATTAAATTGTACAAACAAATTTGTATGAAACATCTACCTACAATGGTAACTCAAATCACTTATTAAATGAATGTAAAAGATTTGGAAAGAGTTTACCATGGTGGGGTGTCTCCCACCTAGCACTTTTAGTTTAAGTCCTTAAGTTGGACATTTGAGAAGCTCTTTGTCATGGTGGCTTATGTTTGTACTCATCCTTGAATCTCCAAGGATCCATGCTCCTCAATTGGTTGACAAAATTCCCAACCATTTTTATTGAGCTTGGGCAGATTTCTACCCAAAATACGAGTCCCCATATTTGGTCTTCACATATCGAACCGGGATCCCATATCTTATTTTCGCATCCGTCCGTTAGTTGAGTTCCATGATTTTGTCGGATGGGTGGTTGATATAAATGTGGTGGATACACGGAATTCTCTGTACTCCAACAATGCTTCCTCCTAGATCCATACAAAGTGATCCTTCTCCCAACATCATCCCTATACCTTGAGGTCTTGACCTTAATGAACCTAACACCTACTTTCCAACCGCTACACAACTCATTCTTACTTTTAATTTCACAAAGAGTTCTAAGTTGACCATCATTTTCAATCAAACCATATTCAAGTGAGAAATTAAAGCTTAGGGATAGAGACTTTACCCACTTAAATGTTGTGTTGGATGGTGGCTTGGGGAAGAGGGCTTCCCCACACTTAGACAATACAAGATCTACCTCTTGGTGCTCCTCTTTGATTGTTTCCACCTCTTCATAAGCTTCTTCAAGTTTAACCTTTTCCCTTTTGTTACATGGCTTGGTGTTGACATATTGTGTCATGGGCGGTGATTCAACTTTGGACAGGAATTCATCGATGAATGAATTCATCTCTTGATCAACCTCTTCATATTCTTCAATTTCAATATACACCATACCATTTTTGTCTTCATGTCCAATGGGAGAGGATTCGATTGTAGATAGGAATTCATCCATGATTGAATCCATCTCTTGATAAGCTTCTTCCGAGTCTTCAGTGTTGGTATGCCTTGGAGGTTGCGCACCCTCCTCAACATCAATTTCAAACTTCTTGGAAAAATGTTCTATGATGCTACATTCCCATGGACTTTCAACATCTCCTAGGTCTTCAACCACTTCTTCCTTTTCTTCAATGATCATAGGCTCCTCCAATTGTTCCAACACAAAATGGTATCCTCCATCCCCCACCGAATCTTCCAATTTCTCCTTCATGCTTTGTTCTTCTTTTGACTTCTCGCATGGGATCATGGGAGTACCTTGAGCGTTCAAACATCGGTAGGCTAAGGTGGACACTACCTTGGTCAAGTTGGTCACAAACTCAAGTGTATCCCGCTTCATGGCTTCTTGTCCTTGAAGTAACAAAGTGAGAGAATCGTTTATTGGCGCTTGTGGTGGGTAAGAAGGATCATCATTTTGGAGAGAGGGTTCATAATAGGAAGGTGGTTCTTCTTGGTAAGGTTGTGGAGATGGTGTGTATTGAGGTGGTTCTTTGTAGTGATCTTGATAGGGTTGTGGTGGTTCAAAAGGTTCTTGCTCATAATGGTCATAAAAATATGATATGGATGGTTGGTCATATGATGGATATGGATCATAGGAAGGTGCTTGGTATGGAGAGGCTTGTGAGAATGGTTGCGGCTCATGTTGAGGATATGGTTCATAGGCATATGGTGGTGGTTCTTGAAAATCACAAGGTAGTTCACCATAGCCATTGGGTTGGTATGCATCATAGGATGACTCTTCCACATAGTGCATTGGTGGAGGTTGTTGCCATGAAGAGTGATCATATGCATATGGCTCCTCCCACCTTTGATTGTTCCATCCTTGATACACCTCCTCATTGAAGCTCTCATTACCTACAACACAATTAGAACCAAGCTCATAGCCAAAGTGAGAATTCATGGTGGAAAGGGAAAATGAAAGTCTACACTAGCAAATAAAGCAAGAAGCAAGATATTTACACTATTCACATATGTACAACACCTAATAACACAACACCATTGCATTCCCCGGCAACGGCGCCATTTTGACGAATAGATTTTTGACGGTTTAGAATTTCACTAATGAAATCTCGTTGTAAAGTATAGTCTCTAAACCAAACAATAATCCTTTCGTACAAAAAGTTGTTTGTCACTAGTACAAACCCCTAAATTTATAAACCGAAGTATTGGACCTCGGGTCGTTCTCCCTAGGAATTACAATAGAGTGTCTTGTTATTGGTTGTGAGTTATTTTGGGGTTTTGATATGAAGCATGAAAGATAAATGGCAAGAAAGTAAACTAAGGGCTAAAAAGGTCTTGGCAAGGGTTGGTGGTCAAGGATCTCTATCCTAATCACTAACCACAATATGAGAATTGGCAAGGATTAATCTCATTAAATCATCCTCTAACTAGTAGTAAAGGAAAGTCAAATGAGCTATATCAATCCTAGTCCATAAGTCCTAACTCTCCACTAATTCAATTAGTGAGAACTAGAGTCAATGGCTCCCAATCATCAATCTCTTGGACATTAGTAACTCAAGAGGTCCTAAGTTACCTTTCCAAGCCAAGAGTATAAAATCCTACTCTAAAATCCAACCAAGCATTTCATCAAACACTTGGAAGGCATAAAAGGAAAACATAGTAAATCAACAACAAGAACAAAATCTAACAACAATTATTTCAAAGACTTAACACAACAATCAAGGAAATCACAATTATCATGAATTACCTCAAATTGCATTATTGAAATGAAACTAAAGAACAACAATCTATCCAAAACAAAATGAAGAACTACAATTATAGAAACACATAACTAGAAAGAGAGAGAGATGAGAAGATTGAGAATTGACAAGGGAAAATTGAATCAAAGCATGAATTAAACCTAGATCTAAGAAGAGAGATTAACCTAAACCTAATCCTAATTCTAATTCTAGAGAGAAGTGAGAGCTTCTCTCTCTAGAAAACTAAACTAAAACTAATCCTAGTGTGTGTGTATGTGTGTATGAACATGTGTTGTCAATCCCCTTCAATCCTTGGCTTTTATGTGTGCATTTTGGCGCCAAAGTTGGTTGCTGAAACCTCTCCAAAATCGCCAGGCACGTGTTACATAAATGAAGTCATGTGCCAGCATCGGCGCGTGCGCGCATGGTACGCGTGCGCGTCCTTGGACTGTTTCGCAATGTGCGCGCGAGCGCCTTGTGCGCGTACGCGTGCACGGCCTGGATCAACTCTTTGGCTTTTAGTGCTTCTCTCCACTTGCATGCTTCCTTCCTTGCTTCCTTTGATCCATGTCTAGCCTATTTCATCCTGAGATTACTAGCAAACACATCAAGGCATCTTATGGAATCAAAGAGAAATTAGAATTCATCAATAATAAGGCTTAAAAAGCATGTTTTTACACTTAAGCACAAATATGGGAGAGATAACAAAACCATGCTAATTCATAGGCTAAATGTGACAAAAGGTTATCAAAATACTCTAAATTCAATACACAACAAACCGTCAAATTGGGGTTTGTCAGTGCCATTGATGGTGAATGAAAAATAAAAAGCTTAGGCTTTTTACCACACCAAACTTAAAATTTGCTCGTCCTCGAGCAAAAAAGAAAAGAAGAGTAGAAGAAGAAGAAGAGAATATGGGAAGAGAGGGAGAAGAGGGGTTCGGCTATAGGAGAGAAGAAGGGGTTTGTGTTGTGTGAAAATGAAGAAGAAAGGAGAGGTATTTATAGGGAGGGGGGAGGGTAGGTTTCGGCCATTTTGGGTGGGAAAGGGTGGGAAATTGAATTTGAATGTAGTGGGGGTAGGTGGGGTTTATGGGGAAGAGGAGGTTGATGTGAATGGTGCATGGGGTAATTGGGAAGGTGAATTGAGGTGATTGGTGAAGGGTATTGGGAATTGTGACATGGATATTCAAATCACAAAAATAGGATTAAGAGGGAAGGTGAGAATAGGGTAGGTGGGGATCCTGTGGGGTCCACAGATCCTGAGGTGGGGATCCTGTGGGGTCCACAGATCCTGTGGTGAAAAGAAATACCATTCCTTCACCCTATAGGCGTGTAAATTGCCTTCATGCACCATTCTGGCGTTCAAACGCCCATTGGTGCATGTTCTGGGCGTTAAACGCCCATGTAATGCTTGTTTCTGGCGTTGAACGCCAGTTTCAAGCTTGTTTCTGGCGTTCAGCGCCAGATTGTCCTCTGTGTGCGCATCCTGGCGTTAAACGCCAGGATGTTGCTTGTTTTGGGCGTTCAGCGCCAGAAAGATGCTCTGTTCTGGCGTTGAACGCCAGCCAGATGCATCTTCTGGGCGTTGAACGCCGGCCCGTGCGTCCTCCAGGGTGAAAATTTTTTTCTTCTGTTTTTGACTCTGTTTTTAATTTTTTTGATTTTTTTCGTGACTCCTCATGATCATGTACCTAATTCAACACAAAATTAACACCAAAATAAAATAAAATAAAATTAGATAAATAAAATTGGGTTGCCTCCCAACAAGCGCTTCTTTAATGTCAATAGCTTGACAGTGGCTCTCATGGAGCCACAGAGTGATCAAGTCAATGTTGTCCCCACACCAAACTTAGAGTTTGGATATGGAGTTTGAACACCAAACTTAGAGTTTGGTTGTGGCCTCACAACACCAAACTTAGAGTTTGACTGTGTGGGCTCTTCTTGACTCTGAACTGAGAGAAGCTCTTCATGCTTGCTCTATTTTGTCACAGAGGGATTTCCATGTGCTTGAAACACAAGGTATTCCCCATTCAATTGAAGGACTAACTCTCCTCTGTTGACATCTATCACAGCTCCTGCTGTGGCTAGGAAAGGTCTTCCTAGGATGATGCATTCATCATCTTCCTTCCTAGTGTCTAGGATAATGAAATCAGTAGGGATGTAAAGGCCTTCAACCTTTACTAGCACGTCCTCTACCATTCCATAAGCTTGTCTTATGGATTTGTCTGCCAATTGTAATGAGAACAAGGCAGGTTGTACCTCAATGATCCCCAGCTTTTCCATTACAGAGAGTGGCATAAGGTTTATCCCTGACCCAAGATCACATAGAGCTTTCTCAAAGCTCATGGTGCCAATGGTGCAAGGTATTAAGAACTTGCCAGGATCTTGTTTCTTTTGAGGTAGAGTTTCCTGAATCCAAGTATCTAAATCACTAATGAGCAAGGGAGGTTCACTTTCCCAAGTCTCATTACCAAATAGCTTGGCATTCAGCTTCATGATAGCTCCTAGATATTGAGCAACTTGCTCACCTGTCACATCTTCATCCTCTTCAGAGGATGAATATTCTTCAGAGCTCATGAATGGCAGAAGGAGATTTAATGGAATCTCTATGGTCTCTAAATGAGCCTCAGATTCCTCAGGATCCTTAATAGGAAACTCCTTCTTGCTTGAGGGACGTCCCAGGAGGTCTTCCTCACTAGGATTTTCGTCCTCCTCCTCCCTAGTGCATTCGGCCACTCTGATTAAATCAATGGCATTGCACTCTCCTTTTGGATTTTCTTCTGTATTGCTTGGGAGAATACTGGGAGGAGTTTCAATAACCTTCTTACTCAGCTGGCCCACTTGTGCCTCCAAATTTCTAATGGAGGATCTGGTTCCATTCATGAAACTGAAAGTGGCTTTTGACAGATCAGAGACTATATTAGCTAAATTAGAATTATTTTGTTCAGAGTTTTCTGTCTGTTGCTGAGAAGATGATGGATATGGCTTACTATTATTCAGCCTATTGCGTCCACCATTGTTAAAACCTTGTTGAGGTTTTTGTTGATCCTTCCATGAGAAATTTGGATGATTTCTCCATGATGAGTTATAGGTGTTTCCATAAGGTTCACCTAAGTAATTAACCTCTGCCATGGCAGGGTTCTCAGGATCATAAGCTTCTTCAGAAGCTACCTCTCTAGTACTGTTAGATGCATGTTGCAATCCATTCAGATTTTGAGAGATTATGTTGACCTGTTGAGTCAACATTTTGTTCTGAGCCAATATGGCATTCAGAGCATCAATTTCAAGAACTCCTTTCTTCTGAGGTACCCCATTATTCACGGAATTCCTTTCAGAGGTGTACATAAACTGGTTGTTTGCAACCATGTCAATGAGTTCTTGTGCCTCTTCAGGCGTTTTCTTCAGGTGAATAGATCCACCTGCAGAATGGTCCAATGACATTTTCGAAAATTCAGAGAGACCATAATAGAATATATCTAATAGGGTCCATTCTGAAAACATGTCAGATGGACATCTCTTGGTCAGCTGCTTGTATCTTTCCCAAGCTTCATAGAGGGATTCACCATCTTTTTGTTTGAAGGTTTGAACATCCACTCTCAGCTTGCTCAGCTTTTGAGGAGGAAAGAATTTATGCAAGAAGGCAGTGACCAGCTTATCCCAGGAGTCCAGGCTATCCTTAGGTTGTGAATCCAACCATATTCTAGCTCTGTCTCTTACAGCAAAAGGGAAAAGCATGAGTCTGTAGACTTCAGGATTAACTCCATTCGTCTTTACAGTCTCACAGATCTGCAAGAATTCAGTTAAAAACTGATAAGGATCTTCAGATGGAAGTCCATAAAACTTGCAGTTTTGTTGTATTAAAGCAACTAGTTGAGGCTTAAGCTCAAAGTTATTGGCTCCAATGGCAGGAATGGAGATGCTTCTTCCATCAAACTTGGACGTTGGTTTTGTAAAGTCACCAAGCATTCTCCTTGCATTATTATTATTATTTTCGGCTGCCATCTCTTCCTCTTGTTCGAAATTTTCTAAAAGGTTACTTCTGGATTGTTGTAATTTAGCTTCTCTTAATTTTCTCTTCAGAGTCCTTTCAGGTTCTGGATCAAGTTCAACAAGAGTGCCTTTATCCCTGTTCCTGCTCATATGAAAGAGAAGAAAACAAGAAAAGAAAAGGAATCCTCTATGTCACAGTATAGAGATTCCTTTATGTTAGTAGAAGAAGAAAGGAGTAGAAGAATGAAGAATGTAATATAATGAAAGAAACACAACTGTGAGGATGGCAGAGATGTGAGATGAGATGTTAGGATATGAATGAATAAATGGAATAAGATGGGGGAGGGATAATTTTCGAAAATTATTTTGAAAAAGAGTTAGTGATTTTTGAAAATTAAAGATAAAATGTAATTAAAATTAAAATTTAGAACAAAAAGAATTTTTGAAAAAGAGAGAGTTTTCGAAAATTAGAGAGGGAAACGTAGTTAGGTGGTTTTGAAAAATATAAGAAACAAACAAAAAGTTAGTTAGTTGATTTGAAAAAGATTTGAAATCAAAATTTGAAAAAGATAAGAAGATAAGAAGTTAGATAAGATATTTTGAAATCAAATTTTGAAAAAGATAAAGTTTTTGAAAAAGATAAGATAAAAAGATAAAAAGATTTTTAAGAAAAAGATATTTTGAAAAAGATTTAATTTTTAAAATTACTTAACTAACAAGAAACTACAAGATAAGATTCTAGAACTTAAAGATTGGACCTTTCTTAACAAGAAAGTAACAAACTTCAAATTTTTGAACCAATCACATTACTTGTTAGTTAATTTTCGAAAATTAGATATAAAAGATAAGAAAAAGATTTTGAAAATATTTTGGAAAAGATTTTTGAAATTTTCGAAAATTATAAAAAATGAAAAAGATATGATTTTTGAAAAAGATTTTGAAAAGATAAGATTTTTAAAATTTGAAATTTTGACTTGACTCGTAAGAAACAACTAATTTTGAAAATTTTTGACCAAGTCAACCCAAAATTTCGAAAATTTGGAGGGAAATAAGGAAAAGATATTTTTTTGATTTTTAAATTTTTAAGGAAAAACACATAAATGACCCAAAACATGAAAATTTTGGATCAAGACACAAGATGCATGCAAGAATGCTATGAATGTCAAGATGAACACCAAGAACACTATGAAGATCATGATGAACATCAAGAACATAATTTTGAAAAATTTTGATGCAAAGAAAACATGCAAGACACCAAACTTAGAAATTTTTTAATGCATGAAAAATATGAATGCAAAAATGCACATGAAAAACAACAAAAGACACGAAACAAGAAATCATCAAGATCAAACAAGAAGACTTGTCAAGAACAACTTGAAGATCATGAAGAACACTATGAATGCATGAGATTTTCGAAAAATGCAAGAAAAATTTTGAAAGCATGCAATTGACACCAAACTTAAAAATTAACACAAGACTCAAACAAGAAACACAAAATATTTTTTATTTTCATGATTTTCTATTTTTTTGTATTTTTATTAATTTTTTCGAAAAACATTTTTGAAAAAAACAAAAAAATAAAAGAAAAATTTTGAAAAAGATTTTTGAAAAGAAAATTACCTAATCTGAGCAACAAGATGAACCGTCAGTTGTCCATACTCGAACAATCCCCGGCAACGGCGCCAAAAACTTGGTGGACGAAATTGTGATTCCTATTTTCTTGTAATTGGATTTCAGAAATTGGCACGAGTGGACACAACTCCGTTCAACTAACCAGCAAGTGTACTGGGTCGTCCAAGTAATAAACCTTACGTGAGTAAGGGTCGAATCCACAGAGATTGTTGGTATGAAGCAAGCTATGGTCACCTTGCAAATCTCAGTTAGGCAGATTAAAAATGGTTTGTGGGTTTTCGAATAATTAATAATAAAAAGAAGAAATAATAAAAGGGATAGAACACTTATGCAGATTCATTGGTGGGAATTTCAGATAAGCGGATGGAGATGCTGTAGAGCTCTCGGACGCCTGCTCTCCTACTCCTTCTACTCAATCCTTCTTACTCCTTTCCATGGCAAGCTTTGTATAGGGGTTCACCATCAACTGTGGCTACTTTCATTCCTCACGGGGAAATATCCTGTGCGGCTGTCACTCGCACAGCTAACCAGTCTGGAGGCATCACCCATGGCTGATGGCTACATCCCATCCTCGCAGTGAAAACTATGCTAACACACTCTGTCACAGTACGGCTAATCACCGGTTGGTTCCCGCTCCTACTGGAATAGAATCCCTCTTTTGCGTTTGTCACTAACGCCCAGCAGGTTAAAGTTTGAAGCACATCACGGTCATTCATTACCAGAATCCTACTCGGAACACCACAGACAAGGTTGGACTTTCCGGATTCCCAGGATCCTACTCGGAATACCACAGACAAGGTGAGACTTTCCGGACCCTCATAAATGCCGCCATCTATCTAGCTTATACCACGAAGATTCTGTTGGGGAATCTAAGAGATACGCATTCAAGCTCTGTTGCATGTAGAACGGAAGTGGTTGTCAATCACGCGCGTTCATAAGTGAGAATGATAATGAGGGTAATCTGGCTCATCACATTCATCATGTTCTTGGGTACGAATGAATATCTTGGAATAAGAATAAGAGAGATTTGAATAAAAGAAGATAGAATTTTCATTAATACTTGAGGTACAGCAGAGCTCCACACCCTTAATCTATGGTGTGCAGAAACTCCACCGTTAAAAATACATAAGCAAAGAGTTCAGGCATGGCCGAATGGCCAGCCCTCTCTATGATCAAGTGACCGAATGAAAAAGACTAAAAATGGTCAAAAGATGTCTAATACAATAGATAAATGTCCTATATATACTAGACTAGCTTCTAGGGTTTACATGAGTAAGTAATTGATGCATAAATCCACTTCCGGGGCCCACTTGGTGTATGCTTGGGCTGAGCTTGATCATTCCACGAGCTAAGGCATATCTTGGCGTTAAACTTTGAGTTATGACGTGTTTTGGGCGTTTAACTCCGGATCATGACGTTTTTCTGGCGTTTAACTCCAGACAGCAGCATGAACTTGGCGTTTAACGCCAAGTTACGTCATCATTCTTCGAATAAAGTATGGACTATTATATATTGCTGGAAAGCCCTGGATGTCTACTTTCCAACGCCGTTGAGAGCGCGTCAATTGGAGTTCTGTAGCTCCAGAAAATCCATTTCGAGTGCAGGGAGGTCAGAATCCAACAGCATCAGCAGTCCTTTTGTCAGCCTTCTTCAGAGTTTTGCTCAAATCCCTCAATTTCAGTCAGAATTTACCTGAAATCACAGAAAAAACACAAACTCATAGTAAAGTCCAGAAATGTGAATTTAGCATAAAAACGAATGAAAACATCCCTAAAAGTAGCTCAAACTTACTAAAAACTATATGAAAACAATGCCAAAAAGCGTATAAATTATCCGCTCATCACGTACGCGTCATGTGCGCGTGCGCGCAAGTGGGGTTTGTGCCAGAGGCACAATGTTGGCGCGGCACAGGCACAACTTTCTGGAAAATGTATGGAGGGTGGAACTTCTCAATCTACGCGTACGCACACATGGCGCGCGCGTGGATGGTCGAAAATGCTTGATGCACGCGTACGCGTACAGTGCGCGTACGCATGGGTGGTGCTCTGTTTTTTTTTAATTTTCTCTATGTTTTTGCAACAATCCAAGTATTCTAATCCTCCAAACAGCTACTGGTGGACGAAATTGTGATCACTACAACTTCGCACAACTAACCAGCAAGTGTACTGGGTCGTCCAAATAATAAACCTTACGCGAGTAAGGGTCGATCCCACAGAGATTGTTGGTATGAAGCAAGCTATGGTCACCTTGTAAATCTTAGTCAGGCAAACTCAAATGGATATGGGTGATATACGAATAAAACATAAAGATAAAGATAGAGATACTTATGTAATTCATTGGTGGGAATTTCAGATAAGCGTATGAAGATGCTTGGTCCCTTCCGTCTCTCTGCTTTCCTACTGTCTTCATCCAATCCTTTTTACTCCTTTCCATGGCAAGCTGTATGCAAGGGTTTCACCATTGTCAGTGGCTACCTCCCATCCTCTCAGTGGAAATGTTCAACGCACCCTGTCACGGCACGGCTATCCATCTGTCGGTTCTCAATCAGGCCGGAATAGAATCCAGTGATTCTTTTGCGTCTGTCACTAACGCCCCGCCCTCAGGAGTTTGAAGCTCGTCACAGTCATTCAATCATTGAATCCTACTCAGAATACCACAGACAAGGTTTAGACCTTCCGGATTCTCTTGAATGCCACCATCAGTTCTAGCTTATACCACGAAGATTCCGGTTAAAGAATCCAAGAGATATCCACCCAATCTAAGGTAGAACGGAGGTGGTTGTCAGGCACGCGTTCATAGGTGAGAATGATGATGAGTGTCACGGATCATCACATTCATCAAGTTGAAGAACAAGTGATATCTTGGAACGAGAACAAGCGGAATTGAATAGAAGAACAATAGTAATTGCATTAATACTCGAGGTGCAGCAGAGCTCCACACCTTAATCTATGGTGTGTAGAAACTCCACCGTTGAAAATACATAAGAACAAGGTCTAGGGATGGCCGAATGGCCAGCCTCCCAATGATCTAAGAACTAGACATCCAAAGATGATCTAGAGATCTAGAGTGATCAAAAGATGAAAATACAATAGTAAAAGGTCCTATATATAGAGAACTAGTAGCCTAGGGTTTACAGAGATGAGTAAATGACATAAAAATCCACTTCTGGGCCTACTTGGTGTGTGCTTGGGCTGAGCATTGAAGCATTTTCGTGTAGAGACTCTTCTTGGAGTTAAACGCCAGCTTTGGTGCCAGTTTGGGCGTTTAACTCCCACTTTGGTGCCAGTTCCGGCGTTTAACGCTGGAAATTCTGTGGGTGACTTGGAACGCCGGTTTGGGCCATCAAATCTTGGGCAAAGTATGGACTATCATATATTGCTGGAAAGCCCAGGATGTCTACTTTCCAACGCCGTTGAGAGCGTGCCAATTGGGCTTCTGTAGCTCCAGAAAATCCACTTCGCGTGTAGGGAGGTCAGAATCCAACAGCATCTGCAGTCCTTTTCAGTCTCTGAATCAGATTTTTGCTCAGGACCCTCAATTTCAGCCAGAAAATACCTGAAATCACAGAAAAACACACAAAATCATAGTAAAGTCCAGAAAAGTGAATTTTAACTAAAAGCTAATAAAAATATACTAAAAACTAACTAGGTCATATTAAAAACATACTAAAAACAATGCCAAAAAGCGTACAAATTATCCGCTCATCAGCTACCAAAACACCCTAAAACCTTATTTAACATAATAAAATACTAATTAAACTCAACAAACTAATCAAAATATGAAATTAAACTACTTTTACCAATATGTACAAAAAGAGAAAATGAAAAGAAGTTACCATGGTAGGGTGTCTCCTACCTAGCACTTTTATTTATTGTCCTTATGTTGGACTTATGGGGAGCTCCTCTCAAGGTGGCTTGTGCTTGAATTCATCTTGGAACTCCCACCAATGCTTGGTTCTCTATTGTGCCCCAAGATTTCCTATGGGTTGAGCCAAGTATTGATGGAGTTCTTCACAAGCTTGGGGCTCCCAATGTTGATCCTCTTTTTCTAATCCGGGATCCCACACTTTGTTTTCACATCCGTCTTAAGGTTGATCATCATTATTAGTCCAACCAGGTGGTGAGTAAGGTGAATTCTCTATATAGTGGTCAACAATCCTCCTATACCCATCTATTTGAGCACTATTCCCACCTTTGTATTCAACTCTTGAAGTATCAACCAAAATGAGCCTTGATTTGCAATGCCAACCACGAAACATCTTTTGCTTACGCTTCATCCCACAAAGCATCCTAAGTTGACCATCCATTTCAAGCAAGCCATACTCAAGTGGGACAATAAAGCTAATAAAATTGAATTTTACCCACTCAAGTGAAGGAGTAGATCTAGGCAAAGATGCTTCCAACGATCTTGACAAAGCGTATTCTACTCCCATCCTTCTATTTCTAAGGACTTCCACCTCTTCGCAAGATTTCTCTAATTCAATCCTTTGTTCATTAATACTATCTAAGCATTTTCCCTTAATCAAACTATAATTGGGAGGGTGAAAGAAGTTTACCTCCACAATATTTTCAAATGCACCGGGAGAAAGTTCTTCAAGTTCAAAGGATTCTCCACCATTAGGACTTGATGCTTGCTCTTCATTGCCATGGGAACTCAATTCTTTCTCTATCCCATCCAAGTCTTCATATGGAATATGCCTTGGAAGGTGTGCACTTTCCTCCCTAGCATCAATTTCAATCATCTTGGAGGGGTTTTCTTCAACTCTATGTTCCCATGGAGGCTCCGCATCTCCTAAGTCTTCTACCATGTCTTCAATAATTAAGGCTTCCTCCAATTGTTCCAATACAAAGCAACTTTCCTTATTTCCCACCGGAATTTCCAATCTCTCCTTCATGCTATGTTCTTCATTTAATTCTCCACATGTAGCCATGGGAGTTCCTTGAGTGTTCAAGCATTGGGAGGCTAATTGATTTGTTACCGCCTCCAAGGCGGTCATAAAATTTTGCACATCCCTTTTCATCTCTTCTTGCCCTTGAACAAGAAC
This sequence comes from Arachis hypogaea, assembly GCF_003086295.3. NCBI lineage: Eukaryota > Viridiplantae > Streptophyta > Magnoliopsida > Fabales > Fabaceae > Arachis > Arachis hypogaea. The sequence goes on along the minus strand of NC_092040.1, from coordinate 67,926,701 downwards.
ACCAAGGGTTTCATCCATTAGAGATTCAGGTGGGTGGAAGGGTTCATCATTTTGGGGGAAGGGTTCATAGTAGGAAGGTAGTTCTTCTTGGTGGATTTGTGGTGGTTCAATGTTTTCCACTCTTTCCACTTGTTGCACAACGCACTCCATGGTTACTTGAAATTGATCCAATGCTTTCTTGAGACGATCCCTTGACTCTTGTTCCTCTTGGATAATATGATTAGGATCACGTGGCTCTTGGATCAATGGATATGAGTATTCTTCCAAGGGAGGTTGTGGTGGAAAGTAGTATTCATCTTGTGGTTGAAAATTTTCATATATTGGAGGTGGTTCATCTTGGTAATAATGTGGAGGAGGTGGCTCTTGAAAATATTGATGTTGGAATGGTGGTGGCTCTATATGTGATTCATATGGCTCATATGGTTGTTGGTAGGATGGATATGGATTAGGGTCATATGAAGGTGGTTGGTAAGAAGGGGCTTGTGAGTATGGTTGAGAGTCATGTTGAGGATATGGTTCATAGGCATATGGTGGTGGTTCTTGAAAGTCACAAGGTGATTCACCATAGCCATTGGATTGATATGCATCATAGAATGGCTCTTCTTCATAGTGCATTGGTGGAGGTTGTTGCCAAGAGGATTGATTATATGCATATGGCTCCTCCCACCTTTGGTTATCCCATCCTTGATACACATTCTCATTATAGTTTTCATCACCTACAACATAATTGTAACTACACTCATAGCCAAAGTGAGAATTCATGATAATAGGAGAGGGCAAAAACAAAAAAATAGGAACAAATAAAGAGAACAAACTAAAAAATAACAAAGAAGCAAAAAGCAAACATATTCACAATATTCACATATATACAATAACCAATAACACAACACCATTGCAATTCCCCGGTAACGGCGCCATTTTGATGATTGGATTCTTGACGGTTTATAATTTCACTAATGAAATCTCGTTGTAAAGTATAGTCTCTAAACCAACAATAACCCTTTCATACAAAAATTTGTTTGTCACAAGTACAAACCCCTAAAATCTATAAACCAAAGTATTTAAACCTCGGGTCATTCTCCCTAGGAATTACAATAAAGTGTCTTGTTATTGGTTAGAAATGTGTTTTGGGGTTTTGGATAGGAAGCATGAAAAGTAAATGGCAATGAGAATAAACTAACAACTATAAAAGGCTCTTGGCAAGGTATGAAAATTAGAAGTCCTATCCTAGTTATCCTTCGCAATTGTGATGAGAATTGTTCATTGACTTGAATAACACTTAGTTAACCCTTACTAAATGAAGGAAAGTCAAGTGAATGAATTGACTTGAGCCATAAGTCCTAGCCAACTCCCAAGGAAAGACTAGCTTTAGTGCACTCCAAACCAATTAGCAATCTCTCCAATTACTAATCAACAAAGGAATTAGATAACTCAAGTGTCACTAATTACTCTACCTAGGCCAAGAGGAACAAAATCTATACTATATCTAGAAGAGGCATTTCAACAAATACATAAAAGGCAATAAAAGTAAACAACATAAATTGCAAGAATTAAAGAGAGATCTAACTACAAAGGCAAGAGATCAATAATAGAAAAACAAAGAAGAACAATTATTATGAATTACCTCTTATTGAATTGAAAGAAAATGGAAGGAACAATAGTAGATCTACAACAAAGTATAAGAACAACATAAAGGAAATTACAACAAAAGAATGAAAGAAAAATGAATGTAACAACAAGGAATTGAGAAGATAGAAGTAGAAGAAGATGAATTAAAATCTAGATCTAAGAACTAAACCTAATCCTAATCCTAATCCTAGAGAGAAGTGAGAGCTTCTCTCTCTAGAAACTACTTCTAAAACTAAACTATGACTAATGGTAACTAACTTGTAAATGTTGTGAAGTATATTGATTCTCCCTTCACTCCTTGGGTTAAATAGCATAAGAAATGAGTTGGATTGGGCCCACAAGGCTTTAGAATTCGCTGGCCACGTTTTGCTTTAAGTAAACCAGGTGGCAGCAATGGTGCGTGCGCGTACTATGCGCGTACGCGTCACCATGTGCGGTTCAACCATAGCAAATCTTATATCGTTTCGAAGCCCCGAATGTTAGCTTTCCAACCCAACTAGAACCGCATCATTTGGACCTCTGTAGCTCAAGTTATGATCGATTAAGTGCGAAGAGGTTGGCTTGATAGCTTTTGCGTTTCCTTTATTTCTTCATGAGTTCTCCATTTCTACATGCTTTTCCTTCATTCCCTTGGTCCAATCCTTGCCTCCTAAATCTGAAATCACTTAGCAAATATATCAAGGCATCTAACAGAATCAAGGAGAATTAGATTTAGCTATTTTAAGTCCTAAAAAACATGTTTTCACTCTTAAGCACAATTAAAGGAGAAGTTCTAAAACCATGCTATTTCATTGAATAAATGTAGGTAAAAAGTGATAAAATCCCTTAAATGAAGCACAAGATAAACCCTAAAAATGGGGTTTATCACCCGCCTAATGGCAGGCTGCGGGCCAGCAGGCTAAGCCCGCCAAGTATCCTCTTTTTTTTAGCTATTAAATAATATATATAAAGGTATAAAAAATCTCTTCTATTTTTTACTTTTAACTATTATAATTTCTAAAAATGTAAACAAATTATAATTTTTATATTCACAAACATTAAAGTCTTTGTAATTATAAATATCTAATAAATATAATTATAAACCGAGTTTTCATCCAAAACATAATTATAAATATTGTTCCTAAAGCAAAGTAAACATAATCTAAAACACTCAATTTTCATCTTCATTCTCTTGTAAGTTGAGTTGGGAGAAGTTGGGTTTTGGCAAAAAAAAATTGTAAAATTACCCTTGCTAAAAAAATACTAAGCCCGGCGGGAAAGCCCGCCCCCGCCCCGTCAAAGCCCGTGGTTTAAGCGGTGCGGGTTAGGCAGGCTTTTGCTATTTGGCGGTCCCAATTTTCCAACCCAGCCTGGCTTTTTTGGCAGGTTACACGGGCCGGCCTGGCGAGTTTAGGCCTGTTTGCCACCCCTAGGAGCATGCAAGGAGGAGGAAGCATGAAGAAACAAAGGAGAAGAGCAAAGCGATGCGTGCGGGCACACAAGCCTTTGTGCATACGCACAAGCACCAAAGCAAAGTGAAGCGTGCGCGCGCTGGCATCGTACACATTGCACGATAATCCAAAGCATCGCAAAGTGTGTGCGCACAACCCCTTGTGCATACGCACAACCTGAGATTTTGGCCGAATGTGTGTGCACATATTTGTGCGTACACACAAGTACCCGCACATGCGTTCATTAAAAACGCACGTGACTCGCGTTTTTGAGGGCTTGGAGGTCCAATTCTGATGCTAGAAGCTCATAATGGAAGGGGAAAACATTGTAGAGGATAGCATATCATTAGGGTAGTTTTTATATAGTAGTAGGAGGCATTATACTAGTTTAGTTTTCTCTCTTAGTTTTTTCTCAACACCATTAGGGTTTATATTAGGGTTTTAGATTTCAAGTGCCATTTCCATTTTTGATCTTGCATTTGTGCTAGCCTCCATTGTAAGTATCTCTTAATTGCTACTCTTTATAGCTACAATTTTGATACTCTTTCTTGTAATTAAAGTCATAGGGTTTAAGGGTTTAGGGTTAGTGTTAATATATATATCTTTTGCAATTTTTATCTCTTATTGATAATTTTCATGATTGATGATTGTTATATGCTTGGTTGAGTTGCTATTGTTGCTTTTGATCATTTGTTGCTCATAGTTTCATGCATTTTCTCAATTTTCCCATGTTTAGTGTTTATGCCCACCAAGTGTTTGTGGAAATGTCAATCTTAATTATGGGCTAACTTTTCACCTCTTGGCTTGGAAAAAATGAGCAATTGGGTTCCTAGAGTTGGAATGTCCAACATTTAATGATAATTCTTGGATTGTTAATTGTTTTTGTTTCTACTAACGTACGCTAACTTGTTGCTAAGGTAATTAGCAAGTGAGTTAGGATTTGTGGATTAAGAACAACTATGCTCATTTGACTTACTCTTCGATGTAAGAGTTAACTAAGTGAGATTAATCCATTACAATTGTCATAGTTGTGGTTGCAACAAGGAAAGGAATCCCTAGCTCATCCCAAGCCAAGATCCCATTTATGTTTTGAATCACACACACACATACATACATCAATCACTCTTATATCTTACTTATTTATATTACATAGCTAATTCTTTAATTCCTTTATTGGTTCATTAATTACAATTTTGAATGTTCTTTTGTTTCTTTATTTGTTCATCTCTTTATTAAATCCCCTTTGATTATAAAAACCGAAATTGCACACTCATTGATCACTAGTGTCCTTGGGAGATGACCCCAGAAGTAAAACTCCCGGTATTATGTTTGGTTTTGAATTGTGATAATTTGTCCTTCCAAACTTTGATTAGAGGTTGTTTGTTGGTTGGGAACTATACTAGCAACGGAATTATTTTGTGAAAATTCCTAACCGATGGAAACCTCTCAGATCAATAACCATAGCTTGCTTCAAATCACAATCCTCCTGGGATCAACCCTGACTCACTCAGGTATTACTTGGATGACCCAGTGCACTTGCTGGTTCAATAGTGCGAAGTGTAATTCCGCGCTACCAAGTTTTTGGCGCCGTTGCCGGGGATTGTTTGAGTTTGGACAATTGACGGATTATCTTGTTGCTTAGATTAGGTAAATTTTCTTTTCTTTACATGTTTAGTTTTATTTTATTTGAGTCTTTTATGTTCTTCTTCTTTTTCGAAAAAAATAAAAAAATTTTCAAAAACCTTTTCTTTTCTTTATTTAATCTTTGTTTTTGGTTTGAGTCTTTTGTTTGTGTTCTTGTTGAATTTTCGAATTTCTTGAGTCCTTTTCTAAAAAAATTTTCAAATTAGTGTCTTTTGTTTAAGTCTTGTGTCAATCTTTAAATTTGGTGTCTTCTTGTGACTTTTCTTTTAAATTTTCAAAAAATTGTGTCTTTGGTTTTCAAAATTTTTAAGTTTGGTGTCCTTTGCATGTTCTTGTTTTCTTTGAATTCTTTGAGTTTTGTACTTGGTGTTTTTCTTGATCTTCAAAGTGTTCTTATTTTTCTTCTTGTTTTGATCTTAAAATTTTTAAGTTTGGTGTCTCTTTGTGTTTTTCTTTGCAATTTTCGCACACTAGGTGCTTTTAGATCTAAAAATTTTAAGTTTGGTATCCTTTTGTTATTTTTCTCTTTCTTCATTAAATTCAAAAATAAAAAAATAAAAATAAAAAATAAAATATATTTCCTTATCTTTTTCTTAATTTTTGAAAATTACAACAAGTTTTTCAAATTTTAATTTCAAAATCATTATCTTGGTTATAATTTCAAAATTCAAATCATTTCAAAAATCATATATCTTTCAAATCTTTATCTTATCTTGTTTCAAATTCAAAATTCAAAAATTTAAAATTCAAAATTCAAAAATCTTATCCTATCTTATTTTAAATTCGAAATTTAAATTCAATTTCAAAATTTAAAAATCAAAATTTCAAATTTCAAATTTCAAAATCAAATCTTTTTCAAAAATCAAATTTCAAATCTTATCTTCTTCAACTTCTTTTCAAATCTTTTCTTTTAAAATTTGAATTTCAAATCTTTTTAAATTAGAAACTAACCTTTTTATTTTGATTTCAAATCTTTTGATTTAAAATTTATCTTTTCTTAACTTCCTTATCTTATCTTTCTTATCTAACTTATCTTATCTTTAATTTAAAATCTTTTCTATCTTATCTTCTAAATTTTAAAATTAAATCTTTTTCAAATCTTTTCAATTCTTATCTTATCTTGTTGATTTTTTCAAATATTTTTAAAAGAAAATCTTTTCTAATCTTCTATCTTATCTTATTTTCAAATCTTTCTTAATTAATTACTTGTTCTATCTCTTCTTTTTCAAAACTTCTTAAGTAATTTATCTCTCTTCTAATTTTCGAAATTTTTTCTTCTATTTTTCTCTCTTCTTTTTCAAAATTCATCAATTAATTTTCAAATCTTTTTAATTAATTAACCTTTATTTTCAAAGTTTAATTAATAAATAAAATAAAAATAAAAATATTTTAATCATAATCTACATCCTATTCCTTAATTCTTCTTCTTCTCCTACCTTTCTTTATCATCAACCCGAATGGGAATGAAGAGTTCAGAAGAACTCTGGGGTCCTATACAAACCCCAGTGTTGATTTCTATGGAAGAAGTATTAGCATACCTCACATCAGAGCAAGTAGCTTTGAACTAAATCCTCAACTCATTACTTTAGTGCAGCAAAACTGTCAGTATTTTGGACTTCCACACGAAGAACCTACTGAGTTCCTAGTAGACTTCTTAAAGATTGCTGACATAGTACACAATGAGGGAGTAGACCAAGATGTCTACAGACTATTACTCTTTCCTTTTGCTGTAAAGGACCAAGCAAATAGGTGGTTGGATGAACATCCCAAAGCTAGCTTGAAAACTTGGGAATAGTTAGTAGACAAGTTTTTAAATCAATACTTTCCTCCAAGAAAGCTGGCCCAGCTGAGACTGGATATCCGAGGCTTCAAACAAAGAGATACTGAATCTCTTCATGATGCCTGGGGACGTATAGAAGGATGCTAAGAAAATGTCTCATTGAAATATTTTCAGAATGGGTACAGTTAGACATCTTCTACTATGGACTTTCAGACATGGCTAAAATGTCTCTGGACAACTCTGCTGGTGGTTCCATACACATGAGAAAGACCATTGAAGAGGCTCACGAGCTTATTGAGACAGTTGCCACTAATCAGCATCTGTACTCATCTGCTAAGACTTCTATGAAAGGAAAGTTTAAGGCAATATCTACTGAACTTAACCCTCCAGAACAGGATAGCCCATTGACTCAGCAACTACACACCCTTACCTAGCAACTACTAGAATTGCAAAAGGCTTTGCGAGAAACTCAGGCATCTAACAGGAATGTAGAAGCCCAGCTGAGTCAAACAAGGTAGCAGTTATCTAAGCAGATAATAAAGGAATGCCAGGCTATTCAACTGAGGAGTGAAAAATCCGTAAACACCCAACCTCAGTGCAATAGGAGATCAAGGGAAGAAAAGCTAACAGAGGAATACCAGACTGATGTCCAAGATGTCTCTGAGGGCATTGAATGCCCAAATAAGAATGTCATTGGCGTTCAACGCCAAGACGGGGTATCCATCACTGGCGTTGAATGCCCAATCAGGGACAACAACAAGGGCGTTGAACGCCCAAAAGGGAATAGTATCCCTAGAGTTGAATGCCAGGAAAGGGGCAGCAACAAGGGCGTTGAACGCCCAAGCAAGGGAGGCCAGTCACATACTAATAACAACCCTCATAAGCAAGCTAGTAACCTCTCTTCCAATACACACGACACTCAGCCTTCATCAACTAAGATTGATGAGTATAAGGCTAAAATGCCATTTCCTCAGAAACTCCGTCAAGAGGAAAAAGATAAACAGTTTGCCCGCTTTGCAGATTATCTCAGAACATTAGAGATCAAGATCCCTTTTGCAAAGGCTCTTGTACAGTTACCTTCTTATGCTAAGTTCATGAAGGACATCTTAAGTCATAAGAAGGATTGGAGAGAAACAGAAACAGTACTCCTCACTGAAGAGTGTAGTGCAACCATTCAAAATAACTTACCAGAGAAACTTAAGGATCATGGAAGTTTTATGATACCATGCACTCTAGGGAATGCTTGCAAAAGGACAGCTCTATGTGACCTTGGAGAAAGCATTAACCCAATACCTGCTTCATTAATGAAGAGGCTTTGCTAGACTGAGGAACTCAAACTAACGTGCATATGCCTTCAACGTGCTGATGGTTCTATTAAGATACCATCAGGCGTAGTTGAAGACATGATTGTCAGGGTTGGACCTTTTGCTTTTTCCACTGACTTCGTGATGTTGGATATGGAAGGGCACAAGAGTTCATCCCTTATCCTAGGGAGACCCTTCCTAGTTACAGGACGGACCCTTAATGATGTTGAAAAAGGGGAAGTAACCCTGAGAGTCAATGAGGAAAGTTCGTACTGAATGCTATCAAGGCTATGCAGCATCCAGGTACCCCAGAGGAATGCATGAGCATTGACCTCATTGATTCCCTGGTAGAAGAAGTAAATTTGGCTGCTGGACTCAAAGAACGGCTGAATGACATCCTTATTGATGCCCGGCCTGATTTAAGGGAATCTCTGAAAATTCCTAAGGAAAAGGAGAAGCCTCCAAAGCTTGAGCTCAAGCCATTACCATATTCCCTGAAATATGCATTTCTGAGAGATAGAGATACTTACCTTGTGATCATAAGCTCTGCCTTAGAGACACAGGAAGAAGAAGCACTAATTCAAGTGCTCTAGACACACAAGACCGCCCTTGGGTGGACTATAAGTGACCTTAAAGGCATTAGCCCGACCCGATGCATGCACAAAATCCTACTGGAGGGTGACGCCAAACCAGTGGTGCAATCACAAAGGCGACTGAATCTGGCTATAAAAGAAGTAGTGCAGAAGGAAGTCACTAAGCTCTAGGAGGCTGAGATTATTTATCCCATTTCTGATAGCCCCTGGGTGAGCCATGTCCAAGTTGTTCCCAAGAAGAGAGGCATGACAGTGGTTCATAATGAAAAGAATGAACTGATTCCTACAAGGATAGTTACAGGGTAGCGTATGTGCATTGACTATAGAAGGCTCAATAACGCCACCAGGAAGGATCATTTTCCTTTACCATTTATTGAACAAATGCTAGAGAGACTAGCAAGGCATGTGTTTTATTATTTTTTGGATGGATATTCTGGGTATAATCAAATAGCAGTGGATCCACAAGATCAAGAGAAGACAATATTCATATGCCCATATGGCATGTTTGCCTACAAGTGAATACCATTTGGCCTGTGCAATGCACCTGCCACCTTTCAGAGATGTATGTTATCCATTTTCTCTGATATGGTAGAAAAGTTTCTTGAAGTGTTCATAGATGACTTTTCTATCTTTGGAGACTCATTTGACTCCTGCCTTGATCATTTGTCCCTAGTGCTGAAAAGATGCCAACAGACAAACCTAGTTCTAAACGGGAAAAAATGCCACTTCATGGTGACTGAAGGCATTGTTCTTCGCCATCGAATTTCAAACAAAGCAATAGAAGTAGATCAAGCTAAGGTGAAAGTGATTGAACGATTGCCACTACCTACTAATGTCAAGGCAATCAGAAGTTTCCTAAGACATGCAGGATTCTACAAGAGGTTCATAAAATATTTTTTGAAAATTGCAAAACCCCTGTGTAATCTATTGGCCACTGATGTTCAATTTGTATTTGACCAAGAATGTAGGCATGCCTTTGAAACCCTGAAAGCCAAGCTTGTCACTGCTCCTATCATCTTTGCACCAAATTGGGGCTTGCCATTTGAATTGATGTGTGATGCCAGTGATCATGCCATTGAAGCAATTCTAGGGCATAGATATGACAAGCTTCAACACGTCATTTATTATGCCAGTCGTATCCTAAATGACGCACAGAAAAACTACACCACAACAGAAAAGGTACTTCTTGCAGTGGTTTATGCCATTGACAAGTTCAGATCTTACCTAGTAGGATCTAAGATCATTATCTACACTAACCATGCTGCTCTAAAGTATCTACACACCAAGCAAGATTCTAAGCCCAAACTTATAAGATGGGTATTACTCCTGCAAGAGTTCGACATAGAAATTAGAGACAGAAATGGTACAGAAAATCAAGTGGCTGACCACTTGTCTAGGATTGAACCAGTAGTAGGGACTTCTCCTCCCTCCACTGACATATCCGAAACTTTTCCAGATGAGCAACTCTTTGCCATCCGAATGGCACCTTGGTTAGCAGACATTGGAAATTACAAGGCTATAAGATTTATTCCCAAGGAGTACAATAGGCAGCAAGCCCGAAACTCATGTATGATACAAAGTACTACTTGTGGGATGAGCCATATCTCTTTAAGAGATTCTCGGATGGAATAATCCGACACTGTGTGTCTGAAGAAGAGGCACAGAGAATCCTATGGCATTGCCATGGCTCAAACTATGTAGGACACTTTGGAAGTGAGCGGACAGCCACCAAGGTTCTCCAAAGTGGCTTCTACTAGCCCACACTCTTTAAGGACTCTAAAGAGTTTGTCTGTAACTGTGACAGTTGGCAAAGAGCTGGCAGTCTCCCTCATGGTCATGACATGCCTCAACAAGGGATCCTAGAGATTGAGCTGTTTGATGTGTGGGACATAGACTTTATGGGACCCTGCCCGACTTCATACTCAAATATCTACATCCTTGTGGCAGTAGATTATGTGTCCAAATGGGTTGAAGCAATAGTATCACCCACTAATGACATGAAGTTCCTCCAAAAGAACATCTTCAGCAGATTTGGTGTCCCTCGGTTGCTAATTAGTGATGGAGGTCTTATTTCTGCAACAGACAGTTGGATTCTATCTTAAGCCGTTACGGAGTTTGCCATAAAGTAGAAACACTGTATCACCCTCAAACAAATGGGCAAGCTGAAGTCTCAAATAGAGAATTAAAGTGAATCTTAGAGAGAACAGTAAGCACCTCTAGAAAGGATTGGGCTAGAAAGCTTAACGATGCTTTATGTGCATACAGAATAGCTTTCAAAACCCCTATAGGAACATCACCATATCAGCTGGTGTATGGAAAATCCTGTCATTTACCAGTTGAACTAGAACACAAGGCCTATTGGGCTACTAGATTCCTTAACCTTGAAAGTAAAAGAACTCTTGGCTAATAAAAGCAAAGGAAATAACAAGAAAGTAGATGACAAGAACTAATAAAAGAAAGTAAAAGAACTCTTGGCTAAGACTTGGAAATTGAGATCACTATCCTTATCTACAAACCATGTATTGGCAATTATGAGGAACCGAGCTCATTAAGTCTACTTCTATACTTGAAGTATGTCAAATGGCTTGACCAAAATCAATCCATAAGTCCTAACCTAGCTACTAATTGACTTAGTAGTAGGCTAGTGTCAATGGTTATCAAATTGACCACATAGGATTCTCAAATCATCGATTCAATGAGACCCAATGACTCAAGGTCACTCAATACCCTTAGCCTAGACCAAGAGTAAAGAAAACTACTTACTAACTAGTTAAAAGATTTCATCAAACACCTAGAGTGCAATAAAAGCAAACATCATAAATTGCAAGAGTTAACAAAATCCATAACTTAAATGAACAAGAAATCAACAATAGCAATGATGATAAACATGAAAGAGACATGGAAACATAAATTTCATTAAAGAAAATCCAAATCCAACATGAGCATTCATAAAACTAAAGAGAGGCATAAAAAGGGAAATTAACACTACAAACTAAGAAAATAAAGATGAAGGAATAAGAGAATGTAAAGGAAACTAGATGAGAACAAGAAATTGAACCTAGATCTAAGATGCAAATGAACTTAAGAACCCTAATTCTAGAGAGAAGATGGAGCTTCTCTCTCTAGAAAACTAACCTACATGATGCTCTCCTACAACTAAGTGCTCCCCCTTGACCCATCTTGAATTCTGCATGAAATAGTCTCTGGAAATCAACTGGATTTGGGCCTGGAAAGCTCAAAAATCGCCCCCAGTATTTTCACTTTAATGAGGTCACGTGCTTGCTGTGACGCGTACGCATGGGCTACGCGTACGCGTCATCTGGTGTTTCACTTCTCACGCGTATGCGTCATGTCACATGTACGCGTTGCCTAGCGACCTTATCTCCACGCGTGCGCATCGATGTATGCACTCTAAATCCTTGTTTTTCCATGAATTCTCCACTTTGCGCTTTTCTTTTCAACCCTTTGATCCATTCCTAGTCCTTTTCAACCTGAATTCACTAATAAACACATCAAGGCATCGAGTGGAATCAAAGGTGAATTAAAATTACCAATTTAAGGGCCTAAAAAGCATGTTTTTACACTTAAGTACAACTTTAAGGAGAAATACAAAACCATGCTATTTCATTGAATAAATGTGAGAAAAGTTGATAAAATCCCCTAAATTAAGTACAAGATAAACTACAAAATTGGGGTTTATCAACCTGTCTGTCTGGAACTCAAGGGATTGAGGATGCAAAAGGCAAGCCAAACCAGCTGAAAAGAATGAACCTCAAGCCAATTGCTAGAGGATGGATAGACTTTATTGGGCGTTCTATACTCCCTACTAGTAATCGTTCTGAAGTCACTATTCAGAGAATTGTGATGATTTACTACATCATGATGGGGAATGAGGTAGAAGTTCACCAAATAATCCCCCGTGAGATGTAGAAGTTGGCAAACAGAATGTCCACTCATGCCGTGCTGGCCTATCCAAATCTTATCTTTCGTCTATGCCAAGAGGCTAAAGTCCTGCTTCATGTAGACACATTTATTCCAGTGGAAAGCCCAATCACTAAGCAAGTGATGAAAATCTCCAAGATACCAGAGGATCATCCCAAAAAGAAGGCACTGGAGCCTCCCCAAGAGATCCCTCCAATTGAGTACTGGGATCAGCTGAAGGCATCTATGATGCACCTACATACCACCTTGGATCAACTAAGAGAGGAGTAGAAAGATCAGACTAGCATGATCTGCAGCCTGATCAAAGAGCAAGAGAAGCAAGGGCGTGAGATAGAGGAGTTGAAGCGCTAGAAGCTCTCCCCTGAAGAGCCCATCGCCCCTCAAGCTTGAGGTTGTTGAGTTTCAACCCTGTGACTATTCCAATTCTTATTTTTCATATTTCTGTTAGTCTAATTCCTGTCTTCCATATTTAGGTTTACATGATTACTACTAGTATTTAGGTTTTTATTTTTATTTTCCTGTCTTTTAATTTAAGAGTCGCATAAGCATTAGTAATAATTAAGCTTTTATTATTATCAATTAGCTATAAATTATTCCTCTTATCATCATTAAACATGAATAAAATATTAATTTTTTAGAAGAATTAAAGATACATAAATTTTAGAGTTTTATAATAAGAAAAGTCAATTATTTTGATGTGGAGGCATTGCTTTTGTGTTCTGAATGTTTGAATAAACAGTGCATAATTGAAGTTGGAATTAAGAATGTTGGCTCTTGAAAGAATGATGAAAAATAAAAAGTATTATTGGTAATCTGAAAAATCCAAAATTGATTGTTAAAGCAAGAAAAAGCAGCAAAATCAAAAGGAAAAAGCATGTTGCAAAAGAAAGAAAAAAAATGCATGCGAAAAAGAAAAAGAGAAAAAGCAAGCAGAAAAAGCCAATAGCTCTTTAAACCAAAAAGCAAGAACCAAAAGCCAATAACCCTTTAGACCAAAAGGCAAGGGTAAAAGGATCCAAAGATCCTAAAAGTGTGCTTAAGAACTCTGGACACCTCTTTCTGGGGATTCTAGCAAAGCTGAATCACAATCCGGTGGTAATACTGGAAAATAAAGTGCTTAGGGTCACGACCAAGACTCTAAATTCTGTGTTCAAGAATAAAAAAAAAAACTAAACTAGAAGAATCAATAATATCATCTGGATTCTAAGTTCCTAAAAAGACTAACATTTATGAGTTTCAATGGATACTGAGATGCCAAAACTATTCCGAAGCAAAAAGCTACTAACTCCCGCTCATCTAATTGAAACTGAACTTCATTGGAAACTGAGCTTCATTCTATCTTACTCTTCTTTTTATTCTACTTTGTTTTCAGTTGCGTGGAGACAAGCAACAGTTTAAGTTTGGTGTTCTGATGAGCGGATATTTTATACGCCTTTTGGCATCATTTTCATATAGTTTTTAGTATATTTTGTTTAAGTTTTATTAAGTTTTTATAGATTTTAGTGCAAAATTCACATTTTTGGATTCTACTTTGAGTTTGTGTGTTTCTAGGAAATTTTAGGTATTTTCTGGCTGAAATTGAGGAGTTGGAGCAAAAGTCTGATTTAGAGGCAAATAAAGCACTGCAGATGCTGTCCGGATCTAACCTCCTTGCACTTGAAAGAGCTTTTGTAGAGCTACAGAATTTCAAATGGAGCATTCACAATAGCTATGGAAAGCTAACATCCAAGATTTTCCAGAAATATATAATAGATCATACTTTGCTTTAGAATTGAAGGCCCAGAACTAGCGTTCCAACGCACCCAAGGGAGTAGCTAGTTTTCCAACACCTAAGAAGGATTTCCTAGCAAGTGTTCAACACCCTAGATGCCTCCTAGCATATGGATCTCAATCAAGCTCAGCCCAAACACTCACCAAGTGGGCCCTAGAAGTTAATTTTAGCACTAAAAGACTATTTTACCCTTTTTATGCAATTCTTAGTCATTAGGTTAGTATTTAAGGGAGAAGAGCACATAGACACACAATCTCTTGCATCATATTTTTGAATTCCATCATTGTATTTTCTATCAGTGTAAGTTTCTAAACCTCCTAAGTTGAGGGGATGAGCTCTGCTGAGTTTTATGGATTAATAAAATTACTACTGTTCTATTTCAATTCATGTTCGATTATCTATTCTAAGATGTATCTTCGTTCTTCATCAATATGAATACATTAAACCAGCATAAGGTTATCTCATTCTACATGGGTTTAGAGTGAGTCTTTCATCGGACAATGATGAATCACTAGCTTGATTATACATCTCTTAGACGGTTAATCCATGACTTTGTTGGGGACTTCTCGAAATATCAGTTTAGCCGAGGTATGAGGAGATTAGAGTCTTTGTGCTAGAGGCTAGAACCAAGGTGTAGCATCCTCTGATCCGGAAGATTCGACCTTGTCTGTGGCATTTTGAGTAGGATCACCAAGGAGAATGAACTAAGAAGCTTCACCTTCAATCAGATTGGATCCGCACTAACCCTGGGGTTCAGATCTAGAGGAGTGTTAGCAATCTCTTAAAAAAGACATTGATCGCATACAGTCTGCCATAGAACAAATCATTCACAGTTGAAGAATGATGAGCGGATAATTTATACGCTTTTTGGCATTGTTTTTAGGTAGTTTTTAGTAAGTTCAAGCTACTTTTAGGGATGTTTTCATTAGTTTTTATGTTAAATTCACATTTTTGGACTTTACTATGAGTTTGTGTGTTTTTCTGTGATTTCAAGTAATTTCTGGCTAAAATTGAGGGACTTGAGCAAAACTCTGAAAAAGGCTGACAAAAGGACTGCTGATGCTGTTGGAATCTGACCTCCCTGCACTCGAAATGGATTTTCTGGATCTACAGAACTCTAAATGGCGAGCTCTCAACGGCGTTGGAAAGTAGACATCCAGAGCTTTCCAGCAATATATAATAGTTCATACTTTATTCGGGAATTGACGACGTAAAGTGGCGCTCAACGCCAAGTACATGCTGCTGTCTGGAGTTAAACGCCAGAAACACGTCACAACCCGGAGTTGAACGCCCAAAACACGTTATAACTTGGTGTTCAACTCCAAGAGAAGCCTCAGCTCGTGGATAGATCAATTTCAGCCCAAACATACACCAAGTGGGCCCCGAAAGTGGATTTATGCATCAATTACTTACTCATGTAAACCCTAGTAGCTAGTTTATTATAAATAGGACTTTTTACTAGTGTATTAGACATCTTGGGACGATTAGTTCTCAGATCAGGGGGGCTGGCCATTCGGCCATGCCAGAACCTTTCACTTATGTATTTTCAACAGTGGAGTTTCTACACACCATAGATTAAGGGTGTGGAGCTCTGCTGTACCTCAAGTTTCAATACAATTACTATTACTTTCTATTCAATTCTCTTTTATTCTTATTCCAAGATATACGTTGCACTTAACTTTGATGGATGTGATGATCCGTGACACTCATCATCATTCTCACCTATGAACGCGCGTGACTAACAACCACTTCCGTTCTACTCTTGGCCGGGCGCATATCTCTTAGATTCCCCAACAGAATCTTCGTGGTATAAGCTAGAATTTATGGCGGCATTCATGAGGATCCGAAAAGTCTAAACCTTGTCTATGGTATTCCGAGTAGGATTCTGGGATTGAATGACTGTGACGAGCTTCAAACTTCTGAAGGCTGGGCGTGATGACAAGCGCAAAAAAATCAAGGGATTCTATTCCAACCTGATTGAGAACCGACAGATGATTAGCCGTGCTGTGACAGAGCATAGGAACGTTTTCACTGAGAGGATGGGATGTAGCCATTGACAACGGTGATGCCCTACATACAGCTTGCCATGGAAAGGAGTAGGAAGGATTGGATGAATGTAATAAGAAAATAGAGATAAGGAGAGGAGCACAGCATCTCCATACGCCTATCTAAAATTCTCACTATTGATTTACATAAGTATTTCTATCCTTTTTATTTTCTATTTATTATTTATTTAAGAAAATCCATAATCAATTGGTTAAATCCGCCTAACTGAGATTTACAAGGTGACCATAGCTTGCTTCATACCAACAATCTCTGTGGGATCGACCCTTACTCACGTAAGGTATTACTTGGACGACCCAGTACACTTGCTGGTTAGTTGAACGGAGTTGTGTCCACACATAAGTGCCATAATAATGATTCTATACAACAACAAAGAATACTACATTGATGTGATCACAATTTCGTCCACCAAGTTTTTGGCGCCGTTGCCGGGGAATAAAAAGCAATGAATTTTGCAAAATGGAATAACAATTGAATCATAATTTCGTCTACCAAGTTTTTGGCGCCGTTGCCGGGGATTGTTCGAGTATGGACAACTGACGGTTCATCTTGTGCTCAGATTAGGTAATTTTCTTTTCAAAAATCTTTTTCAAAATTTTTCTTTTCTTTTTCGTTTTTCTAACCATGTTTTTCGAAAAAATTAAAATAAAAATACAAAAAAATTAGAAAATCATAAAAATAAAAAATATTTTGTGTTTCTTGTTTGAGTCTTGTGTTAATTTTTAAGTTTGGTGTCTTGCATGTTTTCTTTGCATCAAAATTTTTTAAAAATTATGTTCTTGATGTTCATCATGATCTTCAAAGTGTTCTTGGTGTTCATCTTGACATTCATAGTGTTCTTGCATGCATTAAGTGTTTTGATCCAAAATTTTCATGTTTTGGGTCATGATTGTGTTTTTCTCTCTCATCTTAAAAATTTCAAAAATAAAAAAATATCTTTTCCTTATTTCCCTCCAAATTTTCGAAATTTTGGGTTGACTTGGTCAAAAATTTTAAAATTAGTGGTTTCTTACAAGTCAAGTCAAAATTTCAATTTTAAAAATCTTATCTTTTCAAAATCTTTTTCAAAAATTATATCTTTTTCATTTTTTTTCTATTTTTTCGAAAATTTCAAAAATCGTTTTCAAAATAGTTTCAAAATCTTTTTCTTATCTTTATATCAAATTTTCGAAAATTCACTAATAATTAATGTGATTGATTCAAAATTTGAAGTTTTGTTACTCTCTTGTTAAGAAAGGTTCAATCTTTAAGTTCTAGAATCTTATCTTGAAGTTTCTTGTTAGTGAAGTAAGTAATTTTAAATTTAAAAATTAAATCTTTTTATCTTTTATCTTATCTTTTTCAAAAATTTTATCTTTTTCAAAATTTGATTTCAAAATATCTTATCTAACTTCTTATCTTCTTATCTTTTTCAAAATTTGATTTCAAATCTTTTTCAATCAACTAACTAACTTTTTGTTTGTTTCTTATCTTTTTCAAAACCACCTAACTACTTTTCCTTCTCTAATTTTCGAAAATATCTCATCCCTTTTTCAAAAATTCTTTTTGTTTAAAATTTCAATTTTAATCTTATCTTATCTCTAATTTTCGAAAATTACTAACTCCTTTTTCAAAAATTATTTTCGAAATTTCCCCTCTCTTTTATTCTTCTATTTAATTAATTAATTACTAACACTTCTCTTCACCTCTCTTCATCTAAAAATCCGAACTTATTATATCTCTTGTGTTTGGATTCTTCTACCCCCTTCTTCTTCTACTAACATAAAGGAATCTCTATACTGTGACATAGAAGATTCCTCTTTCTTTTCTTGTTTTCTTCTCTTTCATATGAGCAGGAATAGGGAAAAAGGCACTCTTGTTGAAATTGATCCAGAACCTGAAAGGACTCTGAAGAGAAAATTAAGAGAAGCTAAATTACAACAATCCAGAAACAACCTTTCAGAAATTTTTGAACAAGAGAAGGAGATGGCAGCCGAAAATAATAATAATGCAAGGAGAATGCTTGGTGACTTCACAAAGCCAACATCCAAGTTTGATGGAAGAAGCATCTCCATTCCTGCCATTGGAGCCAATAACTTTGAGCTGAAACCTCAGCTAGTTGCTTTAATGCAACAAAACTGCAAGTTTTATGGACTTCCATCTGAAGATCCTTATCAGTTCTTAACTGAGTTCTTGCAGATCTGTGAGACTGTAAAGACGAATGGAGTTGATCCTGAAGTCTACAGACTCATGCTTTTCCCTTTTGCTGTAAGAGACAGAGCTAGAATATGGTTGGATTCACAACCTAAGGATAGCCTGGACTCTTGGATAAGCTGGTCACAGCCTTCTTGGATAAATTCTTTCCTCCTCAAAAGCTGAGCAAGTTGAGAGTGGATGTTCAAACCTTCAAACAAAAAGATGGTGAATCCCTCTATGAAGCTTGGGAAAGATACAAGCAGCTGACCAAAAGATGTCCATCTGACATGTTTTCAGAATGGACCATATTAGATATATTCTATTATGGTCTCTCTGAATTTTCGAAAATGTCACTGGACCATTCTGCAGGTGGATCTATTCACCTGAAGAAAACGCCTGAAGAGGCTCAAGAACTCATTGACATGGTTGCAAACAACCAATTCATGTACACTCCTGAGAGGAATTCCGTGAATAATGAGATACCTCAGAAGAAAGGAGTTCTTGAAATTGATGCTCTGAATGCCATATTGGCTCAGAACAAAGTGTTGACTCAACAGGTCAACATGATCTCTCAAAATCTGAATGGATGGCAACATGCATCCAACAGTACTAGAGAGGCAGCTTCTGAAGAAGCTTATGATCCTGAAAACCCTGCCATGGCAGAGGTTAATTACATGGGTGAACCTTATGGAAACACCTATAACTCATCATGGAGAAATCATCCAAATTTCTCATGGAAGGATCAACAAAAGCCTCTACAAGGCTTTAACAATGGTGGACGCAGCAGGCTGAACAATAGCAAGCCATATCCATCATCTTCTCAGCAACAGACAGAGAATTCTGAACAAAACACTTCTAATCTAGCCAATATTATCTCTGATCTGTCAAAGGCCACTTTCAGTTTCATGAATGAAACAAGATCCTCCATCAGAAATTTGGAGGCACAAGTGGGCCAGCTGAGTAAGAAAGTCATTGAAACTCCTCCCAGTATTCTCCCAAGCAATACAGAAGAGAATCCAAAAGGAGAGTGCAAGGCCATTGATGTGATCAATATGGCCGAATGCACAAGGGAGGAGGAGGACGAAAATCCTAGTGAGGAAGACCTCCTGGGACGTCCCTCAAGCAAGAAGGAGTTTCCTATTAAGGATCCAAAGGAATCTGAGGCTCATATAGAGACCATAGAGATTTCGTTAAATCTCCTTCTGCCATTCATGAGCTCTGAAGACTATTCATCCTCTGAAGAGGATGAAGATGTGACTGGAGAGCAAGTTGCTCAATATTTAGGAGCTATCATGAAGCTGAATGCCAAGCTGTTTGGTAATGAAACTTGGGAAAATGAACCTCCCTTGCTCATTAGTGAACTGGACACTTGGATTCAGAAAACTCTACCTCAAAAGAAACAAGATCCTGGCAAGTTCTTAATACCTTGTACCATTGGCACCATGAGCTTTGAAAAAGCTCTATGTGATCTGGGGTCAGGGATAAATCTTATGCCACTCTCTGTAATGGAGAAGCTGGAGATCATTGAGGTACAACCTGCCTTGTTCTCATTACAATTGGCAAACAAGTCAGTGAGACAAGCTTATGGAATAGTGGAGGACGTGCTAGTAAAGGTTGAAGGCCTTTACATCCCTGCTGATTTCATAATCTTAGACACTAGGAAGGAAGAGGATGATTGCATCATCCTTGGAAGACCTTTCCTAGCCACAGCAGAAGCTGTGATAGATGTCAACAGAGGTGAATTAGTCCTTCAATTGAATGGGGACTACCTTGTGTTTAAGGCACATGGCCATCCCTCTGTGACAAAAGAGAGTCAGCATGAAGAGCTTCTCTCAGTTCAGAGTCAAGAAGAGCCCACACAGTCAAACTCTAAGTTTGGTGTTGTGAGGCCACAACCAAACTCTAAGTTTGGTGTTAAGATCCCATATCCAAACTCTAAGTTTGGTGTTGGGACTACACTAACATTGACCTGATCACCTTGTGGCTCCAAGAGAGCCACTGTCAAGCTATTGACATTAAAGAAGCGCTTGTTGGGAAGCAACCCAATTTTATTTATCTAATTTTTATTTTATTTTGTTTTATTGTTATTTTGTGTTTTATTAGGTACATGATCATGAGGAGTCACGAAAAAAATCATAAAATTAAAAACAGAATCAAAAACAACAGAAGAAAAAATTCACACCCTGGAGGACGCACAGGCTGGCGTTCAATGCCAGTAAGATGCATCTGGCTGGCGTTCAACGCCAGTAAGATGCATCTGGCCGGCGTTCAACGCCAGAACAGAGCATCATTCTGGCGCTGAACGCCAGAAACAAGCAACATTCTGGCGCTGAACGCCAGGAATGTGCCCAGAGAAGAAAAGCTGGCGCTGAACGCCAGCAACAAGCATGAAACTGGCGTTCAACGCCAGAAACATGCTTTACATGGGCGTTGAACGCCCAGAACGTGCACCAATGGGCGTTTAAACGCCAGAATGGTGTGCCAAGGCATTTTACATGCCTATTTGGTGCAGGGATGGAATTCCTTGACACCTCAGGATCCTGTGGACCCCACAGGATCATCTCAGGATCTTTGGACCCCACAGGATCCCCACCTACTATATTCCCACCTTACCTCCTAATCCTATTTTTGTGATTTGTATTCCCTATGTCATAAATCCCTTCACCACTCACATCACCCACTCTTCCCCATAAACCCCACCTACCTTCATAAAATTCAAAATCAATTTCCCACCCATTCCCACCCAAAATGGCCGAACATACACCCTCCCCTCTCCCTATAAATACCCTTCCATTTTACTTCATCTTCACACAACACTAACCCATCTTCTCCCCCTTAGCCGAACCTACCTCTCTCCATCTCTACCATATTTTCTTCTTCTTCTTCTTCTCTTCTTTTCTTTCTTGCTCGACGGCGAGCAATATTTTAAGTTTGGTGTGGTAAAAAGCATAAGCTTTTTGTTTTTCCATTACCATCAATGGCACCTAAGGCCGGAGTATCCTCTAGAAAAGGGAAAGGGAAGACAAAAGCTTCCACCTCTGAGTCATGAGAGATGGAAAGATTCATCTCCAAGAGCCATCAAGGCCACTTCTATGATGTTGTGGCAAAGAAGAAGGTGATCCCCGAGGTCCCTTTCAAGCTCAAAAAGAATGAGTATCCGGAAATCCGACATGAAATCCAAAGAAGAGGTTGGGAAGTCCTAACCAACCCCATGCAACAAGTCGGAATATTGATGGTTCAAGAGTTTTATGCCAATGCATGGATCACTAGGAACCATGATCAAAGTATGAACCCGAATCCAAAGAACTATCTCACAATGGTTTGGGGGAAATACTTAGATTTTAGTCCTAAAAATGTGAGGTTGGCGTTTCACTTGCCCATGATGCAAGGAGATGAACGCCCCTACACTAGAAGGGTCAACTTTAATCAAAGGTTGGACCAAGTCCTTATGGACATATGTGTGGAAGGAGCTCAGTGGAGAATAGATTCCAAAGGCAAGCCAGTTCAACTAAGAAGACTGGATCTCAAGCCTGTGGCTAGAGGATGGTTGGAGTTCATTCAACGCTCTATCATTCCTACTAGCAACCAATCTGAAGTTACTGTGGATCGGGCCATCATGATTCATAGCATCATGATTGGAGAGGAAGTAGAAGTTCATGAGGTCATCTCCAATAAACTCTACAAAATAGCCGATAAGTCCTCCACCATGGCAAGGCTAGCTTTTCCTCACCTTATTTGCCATCTGTGTTACTCAGCTGGAGTTATCATAGAAGGAGATACCTCCATTGAAGAGGATAAGCCCATCACCAAGAAGAGGATGGAGCCAGCAAGAGAGACCATGCACGGTTCTCAAGAGATGCATGAGGAAGCTCATCATCAAGAAATTCCTGAGATACCTCAAGGGATGCACTTTCCTCCCAACAAATATTGGGAGCAACTCAACACCTCCTTAGAAGATTTGAGCCACAATGTGGAACAATTAAGGGTGGAACATTATGAGCACTCCATCATTCTCCAAGAAATAAGAGAAGACCAAAGAGCAATGAGGGAGGAGCAACAAAGGAAAGGAAGGGACATAGAAGAGCTTAAGGACATTGTTGGTCCTTCAAGAAGAAGACGCCACTAAAGGTGGATTCATTCCTTGTTCTTTATTTCTTTCTGTTTTCGGTTTTTTAATGTTGTGTTTTGTGTCTCTACTTCATGATCATTAGTATGTAACCATGCCTTAAAGCTATGAATAAAATCCATTAATCCTTCACCTCTCTTAAATGAAAAATGTTTTAATTCAAAAGAACAAGAAGTACATGAATTTCGAATTTATCCTTGAATTTAATTTAATTATATTGATGTGGTGACAATACTTTTTGTTTTCTGAATGAATGATTGAACATTGCATATGTCTTTTGATATTGTTGTTTATGAGTGTTAAAATTGTTGGCTCTTGAAAGAATGATGAACAAAGAGAAATGTTATTGAGGATCTGAAAAATCATGAAATTGATTCTTGAAGCAAGAAAAAGCAGTGAAAAAGCAAAAGCTTACAAAAAAAATGGCGAAAAAAAAATTTAGAAAGAAAAAGAAAAAGCAAGCAGAAAAAGCCAATAGCCCTTAAAACCAAAAGGCAAGGGTAAAAAGGATCCAAGGCTTTGAGCCTCAATGGATAGGAGGGCCCAAGGAAATTAAATCCAGGCCTAAGCGGCTAAATCAAGCTGTCCCTAACCATGTGCTTGTGTCATGAAAGTCCAAGTGAAAAGCTTGAGACTGAGTGGTTAAAGTCATGATCCAAAGCAAAAGAGTGTGCTTAAGAGCTCTGGACACCACTAACTGGGGACTCTAGCAAAGCTGAGTCACAATCTGAAAAGGTTCACCCAGTTATGTGTCTGTGGCATTTGTGTATCCGGTGGTAATACTGGAAAACAAAGTGCTTAGGGCCACGGCCAAGACTCATAAGTAGCTGTGTTCAAGAATCAACATGCTTAACTAGGAAAGTCAATAACACTATCCAAAATTCTAAGTTCCCAGAGACGCCAATCACTCTGAACTTCAAAGGAAAAAGTGAGATGCCAAAACTGTTCAGAAGCAAAAAGCTACAAGTCCTGCTCATCTAATTATAATTAATATTCATTGATATTCTGAAATTTATAGTATATTCTCTTCTTTTATCCTATTTGATTTTCAGTTGCTTGGGGACAAGCAACAATTTAAGTTTGGTGTTGTGATGAGCGGATAATTTATACGCTTTTTGGCATGTTTTTTAGGTAGTTTTTAGTAAGTTCAAGCTACTTTTAGGGATGTTTTCATTCGTTTTTATGTTAAATTCATATTTCTAGACTTTACTATGAGTTTGTGTGTTTTTCTGTGATTTCAGGTAATTTCTGGCTGAAATTGAGGGACTTGAGCAAAACTCTGAAAAAGGCTGACAAAAGGACTGCTGATGCTGTTGGAATCTGACCTCCCTGCACTCGAAATGGATTTTCTGGAGCTACAGAACTTCAAATGGCACGCTCTCAACGGTGTTGGAAAGTAGACATCCAGAGATTTCCAGCAATATATAATAGTCCATACTTTATTCGAATATTGATGACGTAATTTGGCGTTGAACGCCAAGTACATGCTGCTGTCTGGAGTAAAACGCCAGAAACACGTCATGATCCGGAGTTAAACGCCCAAAACACGTTATAACTTGGAGTTCAACTCCAAGAAAAGCCTCAGCTCGTGGATAGATCAAGCTCAGCCCAAGCATACACCAAGTGGGCCCCGGAAGTAGATTTATGCATCAATTACTTACTCATGTAAACCCCTAGTAGCTAGTTTATTATAAATAGGACTTTTTACTAATGTATTAGACATCTTGGGACGATTAGTTCTCAGATCAGGGGGGCTGGCCATTCGGCCATGCCAGAACCTTTCACTTATGTATTTTCAACAGTGGAGTTTCTACACACCATAGATTAAGGGTGTGGAGCTCTGCTGTACCTCAAGTTTCAATACAATTACTATTACTTTCTATTCAATTCTCTTTTATTCTTATTCCAAGATATACGTTGCACTTAACTTTGATGGATGTGATGATCCGTGACACTCATCATCATTCTCACCTATGAACGCGCGTGACTGACAACCACTTCCGTTCTACTCTTGGCCGGGCGCATATCTCTTAGATTCCCCAACAGAATCTTCGTGGTATAAGCTAGAATTGATGGCGGCATTTATGAGGATCCAGAAAGTCTAAACCTTGTCTATGGTATTCCGAGTAGGATTCTGGGATTGAATGACTGTGACGAGCTTCAAACTCCTGAAGGCTGGGCGTGATGACAAGCGCAAAAGAATCAAGGGATTCTATTCCAACCTGATTGAGAACCGACAGATGATTAGCCGTGCTGTGACAGAGCATAGGAACGTTTTCACTGAGAGGATGGGATGTAGCCATTGACAACGGTGATGCCCTACATACAGCTTGCCATGGAAAGGAGTAGGAAGGATTGGATGAATGTAATAAGAAAATAGAGATAAGGAGAGGAGCACAGCATCTCCATACGCCTATCTGAAATTCTCACTATTGATTTACATAAGTATTTCTATCCTTTTTATTTTCTATTTATTATTTATTTAAGAAAATCCATAATCAATTGGTTAAATCCGCCTAACTGAGATTTACAAGGTGACCATAGCTTGCTTCATACCAACAATCTCTGTGGGATCGACCCTTACTCACGTAAGGTATTACTTGGACGACCCAGTACACTTGCTGGTTAGTTGATCGGAGTTGTGTCCACACATAAGTGCCATAATAATGATTCCATACAACAACAAAGAATACTACATTGATGTGATCACAATTTCGTCCACCAAAGAACATAGTAAGATCAAAATTAATCCAGAAGAACAAAGCATCTCCAAGCCTTAACCATCTTCTTTTAACTGGTTATAATCAAAATAGTAATTCCATCTTATCCCAATTTTATGCGTTTAAACAATCAATCAACTTTTCTATCCACCTGACTAAGTTCTACAAGATAACCATAGCTTGCTTCAAATCACAATCCTCGTGGGATCGACCCTGACTCACTCAGGTATTACTTGGACGACCCAGTGCACTTGCTGGTTCAATAGTGCGAAGTGTAGTTCCGCGCTACCACCAACGGAAATTATTAAAGTTCCTTGGTGGTAAGCTCGGATGACCCATCCTTGATGCTGCCATCTTATGTTCAATGTCTTCCAGCAGTTGAGTCTTATTGACAAGCACTATGGAATTCCGTATCTCCAGCGGGACTAATCAATGCATCAGCTTATCGCGAAGCTTCCTTCATACTTCAAACACTTCCATTCTTCAAAATCATCTGGACTTCCCTGAAAGATCTTAGAGAATCGATACAAATCCTCAAATTTCCAAGTATATTCTATCACTGACATATTTCCCTGTTTCAACTTCATCAGTTCCATTTCTTTAGCATCACAAACAGATTTTGAAAAATACTTTTTGTAAACTTCCTCCTTAAAAGTACCACAGTCAATCTCTTCCACCTCCTACTTCAACAAGCGTTGCATTCCATGCCACCAATGTTCAGCTTCTCCCTCCATCATATAGGTCGCAAACTCCACGTGTTGTCTTTTTGGTACATGTTGCGCTTGCAATGACTTCTCAATACCACGGAACCAATTGTCTGCTTTAGTTGCAACAAGCATCCCCTTAAACTTGGTCGGATTCACTTTCAGAAAGGTTGCCAGTGTCATAGGGTTATCATGGCTTCCAGCGCCTTTATTATCATTACCGTCTCCACCACGCAAAAGTCCCCCGTTACGATCTCCATTCCTTTCTCCTAAACGGTCAATTACTCGCGTTGTCGCAGTTGCCGTTTCATGCACAGCCTCGGCCATGGTGTTCATCACAGCAATAAAAGCATCCGCACCCCTCGTCGGTTTCTCTACAGGGTTCGCACCATGCCTACCACGTCCTCGTCTCCGTGCAGCCATCAAAATCATGTTCACACCCAACATGCAATATTAAGGTGATCAGTCTTAACATTTCAGGCAAAATGTAAATAGTTTCTAAAATAGAAACACAATGACAATCATATAATTCAGAGAATGCATGAAACACAACTCAGAGAATGCAATAAAGCATGATTTAGTCCATATCCCCAGGCTTTAATAGCAATGAACTGCTCTAATACCAAATTATAACGACCCAATTTCCAGTATGTCGTGATCATACCAGAAACCGAGTGTCACCAACTTGCATACCCAAAACTTTAAATATTTACTACTATGCCTGTAATCGAATTAGCGCACTATTGAATTTTTGGAGAAAAACTTTTATTTTATAAAAAGATTTTCGAGGACAGCTAATTAAACATACGCAAGCCATAGTAGGGAATCAAATAAAACATACACAAGGCCAACATTATATATGAACATAACATATAGCATAGATCATACATACATATAAAGGTATTATATATATATATATATATATATATATATATATATATATTATTTTAAAGGTCGTAATACCACACCATCTCGACTTTACGACTTAAGCAGAAAGCTATGTGTGGTAGTGTGTTACATTATGGTATCAGAGCAGTTCGTTCCTGTAGAGCCTGAGGGACTGACTGACTATGCTACTGTGCATTCTTTGTGTGTATGTCTATATGCTATTAGGATATCTAATTGATATATGTGGCATAAATGTTCATGAGCATGCATTTGGGATTTTGAAGCACTAGACTTGTGATATCAAGACTAATCATCTTAATATCACTTGTTTGGTGTGTATAGGAACCAGATGGTGCCTCGTGGACGCAGTCGCAGGTGAGGCAGAGGTAGATTAGGTAATGCTAGTCCTAAACTGACACGGAATAACCCTGTGGACTTTATGGTAGCCCTGGAAAACATAGCTGTGGCTATGCTGGCGACAGTCGAGGCGCTAGGTAACTAGATGAACTGTGGGAACACAATGGGAATAATGGTGAAGAGGGTCCAATGATGCTTGCCTCTTTTCTGAAGGTGCACCCTCCGTTTTTCAGGGGGACCTCAAAGCCTACTGAAGCGGATAACTGGCTTCAGGCAACGGAACGGGCGCTGCAAGCTCAACAGGTTCCCGAGGAGCAGTAGGCTGAATTTGGGACTTATCAGTTGCAAGGTGAGGCCCAGTACTGGTGGCAGGGAACATGACATATCCTGTAACCTGAATGAGCTGTGGTACCATTGGAAGTATTCTGAACAGAATTATATAGAAAGTACTTTCCCAGTTCAATTAGGAATGCCAAGGAGCTTGAGTTGCTGCAATTAAAACAAGACCAGATGACTGTTACTGAGTATACTAACAAGTTTGAAGAACTGTGCTGGTTTAACCGCATTTGTCAAGGTGCTCCTGAGGATTTTGCTAAATGAAAGTGTATCAAATATGAGGGAGGCCTGCAGAATTGTCATTCTAAGCTCCGTTGCACCGATGGAAATTAGGGTGTTTTCTGAACATGTGAATAAGAGTAGGGTGGCTGAGGAGTGTGTGAGGAAGGTGGCAGTAGAGAATGGAAGCCAGCTGATACCTTTTCAGAGGGCCTAAGGAAGGAATTTTGCACAAAGGGGAAAATTTTCAAGTGTGGAGGTTTTGTTCGACAACATCAAATTTCAAGCGTGGAGGTTTTGGGTCGACGAAAATACCATCTTTAGATACAATATGACCCAATACTATGCCTTGCTTCACCATAAAGTGACATTTTTCAAAGTTCAACCCAAGGTTGGTATTGGTGCACCGTTTGAGTACCCTAGCTATGTTCCCTAAGCAATCATCAAAGGAGATACCATTAACACTGAAATCGTCCATGAATATTTCCATTCAATTCTCCAAAAGATCCGACAAAACGCTTGTCCTCCACCTTTGGAACGTTGCCAGTGCATTGCATAAGCCAAACGACATTCTTTTATATGCAAACGTTCCAAAAGGACAAGTGAAGGTAGTTTTCTCCTAATCTTCAGGAGCTATATAAATTTGGAAGTATCTAGTATATCCATCCAAGAAGCAGTAATGGGGTTTACCTGCCAAGCAATCAAACATTTGATCAAAAACGGCAATGGGTAATGGTTCTTCTGTGTTGCTTGATTCAGACGGCGGTAATCAATGCACACCCGCCAAGCATTTTGAATCTGGGTTGCAACAACCTCTCCACTCTCCGTTTTCACCGTGGTTACCTCAGATTTCTTTGGCACCACTTGGACTGGGCTCACCCACTCACTGTCTGAGATGGGATAGATGATGTCCGCTTCTAAGAGGCGAGTTACTTCTCTCTTGACTACATCAAGGATTGTGGGGTTTAATTGTGTTTGTGGTTTACGGATTGGCTTAGCACCCTCTTCCTAGAAAATTTTATGAAGGCACACTTGAGGGCTTATTCCCGCAATGTCACTTAGGCTCCATCCTATCGCCTTCTTGTACTTCCAGATAACCTCAAGGAGTTGTTGTTCCTCTTGATCGGAGAGATCAGTTGCAACTATCATCGGAAATTTATGTCCCTCATCAAGGAATGCATATTTAACATAAGGCGGAAGATGTTCAAATCTTCCTTTGCTTCTTGGTGTGGTAATGTTCAAACCCTGGTCGAGCTATATGATCGGGTTGGACGGTGATAAGGACGACCAACCTCTTATAAAGTTGGTCGTCACTGACCTCTCCTTAAAGAGCTCGGCCAACACAACTATGGAGGCCCAAGCAGGCCCAAAGCAAAAGGTTACGGCCCCTCTAAAGACGGCTAACCAAAAGATAGGTGACTTTGCCCAAAGATAAGATAAGGATAACTTATCTTATCTCAAAGGTCACTCCACACTACTATAAATACACTAGAGCACCCAGGTATAACTCACTCTCTGATTCTACACAAAACCTGCCTAAAGCACGTGCTAACTTAAGCATCGAAGTCTCTTGCAGGTACCACCACCCTCCGGTGATCAAGGATCAGCAGCACCACCAGATCCAGCAAGTTGGATACAACAGCTTCGGCCACAGCAAAAGATCTCATCCGAGATCGACCTTTAGTTTCAGGTAACCCTTGAAACATTGGCGCCGTTGCCGGGAAACCTGAAAGTCATCCCATCATCATGGAGGAAAACCTTAACAACGACCACAATTCTGATTTGGAGGACAGAACGCCGCATAAAAACCTGGATACCACACCAAAGGATACACCTCAAAACAAGGAAGACAAGCAATCTCAAAATACAGAAATCTTGGAGGCTATCTGTGAACGGCAGAATCGCCTTAAACAGCTAGAACAAGAAGCCGACCGACAGCGAGAGGCTGAGCGATATCTCCGAAGGGAAACCAGAAGGTGTCAAAAACTGGAAGATGATAAAATCCATTTTTAGGGTTTATCTTGTGTTGTATTTCGAGGATTTTGTTACCTTTTCCCACATTTATCCAATGAAATACCATGGTTTTTGTTATTCTCCTTTAATTGTGCTTAAGAGTGAAGACATGCTTTTTGGATCTTAAAATAGCTAAATTTAATCTACCTTGATTCTATTAGATGCGTTGATGTGTTTGTTAAGTGATTTCAGGTTTAGGAGGCAAAGATTAGAATTGAGGGAATGAAGAAAAAGCATGTAAAAATGGAGAACTCACGAAGAAATGAAGGAATCACAAAGTTGTCAAGCCTAACATCTTTGCACTTAATCGACCATAACCTGAGCTATAGAAGTCCAAATGAGGCGGTTTTAGTTGTGTTAGAAAGCTAACATCCGGAACTTCAAAATGATATAAGATTTGCCATAGTTGCAATGCGTTTAAGGATGCGTACGCACACTATACGCCTTTGCATTGATATTGCACATGACTCACTAAAATGTAACTCATGGCCAGCGAATTCTGAAGCCTTTTGGGCCCAATCCAACTCATTTCTGATGCTATTTAATCCAGGGATTGAAGGGGAAACACATGTAGAGTTACTAATTAGTTTAGTTTTAGTTTAGAGTTAGTTTCTAGAGAGAGAAGCTCTCTCTTCTCTCTAGAATTAAGATTAGGTTTAGATCTAGATCTCTCTCTCTCTCTCTTCTGTCTTGCTTCAATTTTCCTTTTCCTCTTTAATTCTTCTCTTATAGTTGTAGCATTCTACTTCTCTTGTAGTTTCTTTGTATTGATTAGTTGTAGTTTGTGGATTCCTTTGTAGATCTACATTTCTTCTTCAATGCAATTGGTAAGTTCTTTGTTGTTTCATAATTGTTTTGCCTTTCTATTGTTAATCTCTTGCTTTTGTAGTTAGATCTCTCTTTAATTCTTGTAATTCATGTTGTTTACCTTTGTTGCCTTTTATGTGTTTAATGAAATGCTTCTTTTAGTTATGAGGTAGATTTTGTTCCTCTTAGCTTTGGTTGAGTAATTGGTGCCTCTTGAGTTATCTAATTCCTTTGTTGATTAATAATTGGAAGTTGCTAATTGACTTAATAGTCTTTCATCTAGATTTGGCTAGGACTTGTGATATCAAGTTATTCCTCCACTTG
The DNA here is from genome assembly GCF_003086295.3 of Arachis hypogaea. Lineage (NCBI taxonomy): Eukaryota > Viridiplantae > Streptophyta > Magnoliopsida > Fabales > Fabaceae > Arachis > Arachis hypogaea. Next base: position 67,895,875 of record NC_092040.1, on the reverse strand, counting down.
ACTTTTCTTCATTGTTAGAGGTTAACCAAGTGGGAGCAATGAATAATTCTCAGCACAATTGATAAGGATAACTAGGATAGAACCTCTAGTTCTCATACCTTGCCAAGAGCTCTCTTACTTGCTAGTTTACTTCCTTGCCCTTTATATTTCTTGTCTATTATCTCAAACCCCAAACATACTTCATAACCAATAACAAAATACTTTGTTGTAATTCCTAAGGAGAACGACCCGAGGTTTAAATACTTCGGTTTATATTTTTAGGAGTTTGTTACTTGTGAAACCAATTTTTGTATGAAAGGATTTTAGTTGGTTTAGAAACTATACTTGCAACGGGGATTCATTTGTGAAATTCTAGGCCACACAAAAATCAAATCATCAAAATGGTGCCGTTGCCGGGAAATTATAATGGTGTTATGTTATTGGTTATTGTATATATGTGAATAGTGTGAATAGGTTGATTTTGGATTGCTCATTAGTTTTTGTTAGTTTTAAGATTTGGTTTTCTTTGTTTCCTATTAGCTTTTGATTTTATTTTCTCTTTTCATTATGAATTCTCACTTTGGCTATGAGTGTGATTACAACTATGTTGTAGGAGATGTGAATTTCAATGACAACATGCATCAAGGATGGAACAACCAAAGGTGGGAGGAGCCATATACATATGATCAATCCTCTTGGCAACAAACTCCACCAATACACTATGAACAAGAACCATTCTCTGATGTATGCCAATTCAATGGCTATGGTGAATCTCCTTGTGACTATCAAAACCATCACCATATGCCTATGAGCCATATCCTCAACATAGCCATCAACCATGCTCCCAAGCCTCTTTTCACCAAATACTTCCATATGACCCTAACCCACATCCATCGTACCAACCACCTCTTGAGCCATATGAGCCATACATAGAACCGCCATCATTCTAACCTCAATACTTCAAGAGCCACCATCAATGTATGAAAATTTTTAACCACAAGATGAATTCTACCCTCCACCACAACCTCCCATAGAAGAATACTCATGTCCATCGATCCAAGAGCCATATGATCCTAATCATGATATCTAAGTAGAGCAAGAGTCAAGGGATTGTCTCAAGAAAACATTGGACCAACTTCAAGTAACCATGGAGCATGTTGTGCAACAAATAGAAAAAGTTGAGAGTGTTGAACTGCCACAACCATACCATGAAGAACCACCTTCCTATTATGAACCTTTTCTCTAAAATAATGAACCTCTCATCCACCCCAACCTCTAATGGACGAAATCCTTGGCCTCATACTTCAAGGGCAAGGAGAAATGCAAGGGAGGTAGTAGATTTCATGACCACCTTGGCCGAGGTAGTAAACTGACTAGCCTCCCAATGCTTGAACAACCAAAGAACTCCCATGGCTACATGCGGAGAAGCAAAAGAAGAGCATAGCATGAAGGATAGATTGGAAAAGCCGGTGAAAAATGAGGAATATTACTTTGTATTAGAACAATTGGAGGAACCTATGATTATTGAAGAAGAGGAAGAAGTGGTTGAAGACCTAGGAGATGCGGAACCTCCATGGGAACCTAAAGTTATAGAAAACTCCTCCAAGAAGATCGAAATTGATGTTGAAGAGGAATGTGCACACCCTCCAAGGCATATCCCATATGAAGACTTGGAAGGAATGGAGCAAGAATTGAGTTTCCTTGGTGATGAATCCTTTGAACTTGAAGAACCTTCTCCCAACGGGATAGAAAGCAATGTGGAGATAGATTTCTCACACCCTTCCACTTATGATTTGAGTGACGGAGAAGAGTTAGATGAAATTGATGAACAAAGGGTTGAAGTTGAAGAAGTTTTCAAAAAGGTGGAGGAAATCAAAGAAGAACACAAGCGAGTAAAGATTGCAAGAACATTGGAGATACCTCTCCCCAAGCCATCACCATCCATTCTTTCATTCAAGTGGGTAAATTCCTTATACTTAAGCTCTATTATTCCCCTTGAATATGGTTTACTTGAGACGGATGGTCAACTTAGACATATTTGTGGCATTAAGAGTAAAAGGGAGATGGTTGTGGTTGGAAACATCATGCTAGGTTCATTATGATTACATGTTCAAAGCTTAATTTCAAGGTTTGGTGTAGAATTAGATTGGTTGGGTCTAGGATGATGTTGGTCACTTAATTGAGAATTCATCTTACTTGCCACCCGGTTGGATTAATAATGATCAACGTCAAGACGGGTGTGAAAATAAAGTGTGGGATCCTAGATCGCACAAGGAGAATCCAATTTGGGAGCTCATGGTTTGTGAAGAACTCCGTCAAAGCTTGAAGATATCAACTTTGAGAGATGGAGCTTATTGGAGATTCAAGCATTAGTGGATGTTCCAAGATGAGCACAAGCACAAGCCACCTTGATGAGGAGCTCCCCATAAGTCCAACTTAAGGACAATAAACAAAAGTGCTAGGTGGGAGACACCCCACCATGGTAAAATCTTTCCTTTTCTCTCTTGTAAATATTTAGAATATCTTGATTTCATATTTTTTTTAGTTTGTGGAGTTTATTTGGTAGTTTAATATGTTCAATATGTTTTATGGTGTTTTGGTAGCTCTTTAGAGATTGGAATGCTTGGTTTGGTGTAAAAACATAGAAAATTTGAAAAACAGGGCACTGGTGGACGAAATTGTGATCAACATAATGGCTCTTTGGCATGTGCATAAAAACATTAACTCAGCACTTTCTTTCCACAATCTCGTTTAACTAACCAGCAAGTGTACTGGGTCGTCCAAGTAATAAACCTTACGTAGTAAGGGTCGATTCCACAGAGATTGTTGGTACAGAGCAAGCGATGGTCACCTTGTAAATCTCAGTTAAGTGGATTCATAGGGTCAAATGTAATTGGATTAAATAATACACAGAAAATAAGATAGTAAATAGTTACTCATATAATTCCATGATGGGAATTCAGATAGGCATGTGGAGATGCTGTGCTCCTCTCGAATCTCTACTTTCTTCTTACATTCATCCAATCCTTCTTACTCCTTTCCATGGCAAGCTGTATGTAGGCATCATCGTTGTCAATGGTACATCCCATCTCTCAGTGAAATGGTCCATGCTCTGTCACAGCACGGCTATCTCTGTCGGTTCTCAATCAGGTTGGAATAGATCCCTTGATTCTTTGCGTCTGTCACTAACGCCCAGCCTCAGGAGTTTGAAGCTCGTCACAGTCATTCAATCCCAGAATCCTACTCGAATACCATAGACAAGTTTAGACTTTCCGGATTCTCATGATACCGCCATCTATCTAGCTTATACCACGAAGATTCTGTTGGGGAATCTAAGAGATATGCGCCCGGCCTAAGGTAGAACGGGAGTGGTTGTCAGTCACGTGCGTTCATAGTGAGAAGATGATGAGTGTCACGGATCATCACATTCATCAAGTTGAAGTGCAACGTATATCTTGGAATAAGAATAAAGAGAATTGAATAGAAGATAATAGTAATTGTATTGAAACTTAGGTACAGCAAGCTCCAACCCTTAATCTATGGTGTGCAGAAACCA